>NC_137818.1:20052443-20299943 GCF_963921795.1 Nannobrachium achirus
CTCGCGTCTGCACCACTAGGACCTTGGGATACAGGATAGGTGGGCCCTGTAGGGCAGTTGTTCTCAAAATGTTCAGGCTCAGGGCACCCCTGATATTACATATATTATATTATATTATGTATTATATTACATGTATATGTTACTAATACAGCACCGGCATTTATGTCAGATATGTAAATCTTTCCCTGTAAGACACAGTGTGTCACGAGGAAAACGTGAGAGAATATCATTTAGGACAGATAATAACATTTATACTTTAGGACAGATAATAACATTTATACTTTAGGACAGATAATAACATTTATACTTTAGGACATATAATAACATTTATACTTTAGGACATATAATAACATTTATACTTTAGGACAGATAATAACATTTATACTTTAGGACAGATAATAACATTTATACTTTAGGACAGATAATAACATTTATACTTTAGGACAGATAATAACATTTATACTTTAGGACAGATAATAACATTTATACTTTAGGACAGATAATAACATTTATACTTTAGGACAGATAATAACATTTATACTTTAGGACAGATAATAACATTTATACTTTAGGACATATAATAACATTTATACTTGGCGACTATAAACCACAGCATCCCTATTCTGGGGGGAACGCTCACCAAAAAAATAGCCGATCTATAAGCTCACAGCGCATCACAACATGACGCATTGTGAGCTTGTAGAGCTTGTAGATGCAACTACAAGATCCCTTTTACTGTGCCGCTGATATTGATGAATTCCAAAATGTTATCAAAGTATTCTGAGGACCTCACAGACATCACGCCCACACACATGCACGCGTGTGCTTGCATGAATGTGCATGCATGTGTGTGCGACTGTGCGTAGCTTATCTGTCTCCTCCAGTTATTATCATATCATACATTTTGGAGACAGGATAAAGAGACAATCGGTTAATCAAAAGGGTCAACGATTCGGCCTTCTGGCCCGTCAATGTCTACGCGTCGAACTGTCCCAGGGCAAGACACGTATCCTGTAACTGTCCCCCCCAACACACACTCACGCACGTGTGCACACACACACCAACATGCTCAACATTACCAACTGAGCTGGGTGAATCATCTAATAAAGTTCTACACACACACACACTCACACGCACGCACGCACGCACACACACATACACACGAAAGCAGGCACACACGCGAGGACTCCTCTGAGTTCCTATGTTTTATCTGTCTCCTCCATTTATTATCATATGACATATTTTTCCTCTCATTTATGTAAACCAATACTATCACTCCAAGATTTCACAATCGGCGAGGAAATCACTTCATCGTGTCCTCCGCGGAGTCGAACAAAGCTCTCATTTTAACGTTCCACTTACTGTAACCTACCTGTTTTGTCTGTTTTGTTTTAACTTAATGCATCCAGTCAGTACACCACGTAGATACTGTGTTTTGAATCCATTGGTACAAATGTGTAATTCTACACTGAACTAATGTGTTTGCATTGACAATGCTGATGGGGCTGTGAACGCGAAATAAATGGAAGTGGTTTTTATTTCTTGTACTTTTCAAAACGGCGTTCAGCTTTGAGGTAGGCTACTTTGAGAATGTATCTCATTCAGGGACATGCTGGGCCCCTGATTCAGCCCGGGAAAAAGAGCTGGAGAGGCCCTCATTGCACGCTATAGAGAGAGATCTCTCTCCATAGCGCTGCTGCTACTTTGCCATTTCAGATCATGACAAGTGACAAGCCAGTGGGCCAATTATATGAGTTGTATTTCGTCGTTGTCGGGTGGAAACCTTTTATGTCCAAAACCGTTTGTTTTGTATTTATCATTTTAAAAATTATTTAAACTAGTGAAAACAGCCGATCTACAAGCACACAACGCCTCGCACCGCGAGGCGTTGTGTGCTTTTAGATCTGCTGTTTTCACTACTTTTGTGCGACGGCCTTGTATGATGAAGCAGGGCTTTACTTTGCGAAAAAATTTACAAATTTGAAACTTGGAGATACAAGGTTTCTGCCCGACAGTGACAATTTACTTTGTTGGCCGCCCAGCCCCCAACATGGAACGAAGGCCGACATTTTATTTTTAATTTTTTCCTAATGGCCGGCCTGGACCGGCCGGGAATGGGCAGCTCAACAGAATGCCTGCTGGTCGCCCATGGTGCAGAGCTTGGGCAACTTAGCTATAGGGTATATTAGTTCAGTGTTTCTCAAACTTTCACATTTCAAGGTCTCCCCTTAACTCTGAGTCCATTTGGTTCCATTTGTACACAGTCAGAGTTACAGACTTGTAAGTGTCAATTTAGACCCCCCTAAAGGAACCCACAGAGTCCCTGGAATCCACTTTGAGAAACACTATTAGTTGGACAAGCCTAAGACTAAGTGGAATTAAATGGTAGTATTTGGGAGGGGGGTTCAAAAGTACAACTGTGGGAAGGTGAACCAGTTTAGGGGGCCCGGGATAACTGGGAGGTCTTTTCAAGTAGAAGGAAAGTGAAAGAGGGAAAGTTAAAATGTCTGGCGAAAACGTTGAGGTCGCTAAAGGGACCATTGGGAAAGAAAACATAAACATGCTCCATAGTTCCCTGTTCGCTGTCACCATGATGAGCTGGCACATAAACATCCATCGACAAGCCATTACACGCACACAGGAGGGTCCTCCGCGTCAGCTCTGAGGGGCCCCTAAACTGCTGTAGGTGACGTCAGTCACTGCGGCGTCAGGTGTGTGTGTGTGTGTGTGTGTGTGTGTGTGTGTGTGTGTGTGTGTGTGTGTGTGTGTGTGTGTGTGTGTGTGTGTGTGTGTGTGTGTGTGTGTGTGTGTGTGTGTGTGTGTGTGTGTGTGTGTGTGGTAGCTATAATCGTTGCTTTCGAACAGAAACATCATATCTCCATGTTTTTGGTCACCTAACATCCTAGTAACTTCATCATACAAAAGCGTCACACCAAAGTAGTGAAAATAGCAGATCTGCAAGCTCCCAATGAGTTGCATCGCGGCGCATCGCAAGCTTGCGGATTTGCTATTTTCACTATTTCTGAAAAAAGTTGTGGTTTTGGACATACAAGGTCTCCGTCCAACAGAGACGATACTAAGCATGTACAGTATGTATGTGTCATAGGTGCAGGGTCGTGCAGAGGTACATACTGTAAGGGGTGTTTATGTTAGCAGCAGGGGCTGATGGGAGGTTCGCAGGAGACGGACAGTTTTACAGCGGTGCTGTCCTTGTCAAGAGAGACCCAAATTTAAATGGTATTTGGCCATACACATGCAGACCACCATGTGAAATGAGTTTGTTCCAGGTGGGACAGATTTTTTTTTTCTGTTCAAAGATGTTCCAAATTAGAGAAAGCTTTTCAAAATCTTCCAAGATATCTTTCGAAATCTCTTGCAAATCTACAAGCTGACAAACGCACCGCATCGCCAAGTGTTGTGAGCTTCCAGATCGTCTGTATTTTCCGAAACGCCTCAGTATAAAATAGGTTTAAAGTAGCTAATCTGTTCCTCGTTTCGCTGGGGACCCCGAAACCACTTCAAGGACCGGACCAGTTTGAGAACCACTGCTTCACAGCAGCACAGAGCTGGAAGATGGAAAAGTGGTCCGTGGACGGCAGAGGATAAAAATGATCGCCTCCAAAGAGTCTCTAAAGTCTCATGGCAACTGGAGGAATGGCAACACGATCCACAACAACAGCTGACACCGAGTTCAGTCCAAAAAGAGAGCTTGCATGGGAGGAGGAGGACTGTGGTGAGAAGGAGTGAGAGAGTTTAAGGCTATACAGTTTAAGTGGAGGGATGGAGGGATGGAGAGAGGAGAGCAGAGTTGGAGAGGCTTCTGAGCTCCAGCCTTTTCCCATTTGGGAACCGAAGCCACAGGAGCGCTGGTGTGCTGCCAGCTTTATTGACAAAAGGGACTTAACGGATCTGAATGTTCCCTTTCTCTCTCTCTCTCTCTCTCTGGGCCTCTGTCTGTCCCTCTCTCTTTGTCTCTGTGTCTGTCTGTCTGTCTGTCTGTCTGTCCGTCTCTATCTCTTTCTATCTCACTCTCAGTCTCTCTCATTCTGTCTCTCATTCTGTCTCTGTCTCTCTCTCTATCTCTCTCTCTTTCCCCTCCCGGTCTCCCCAGGCTGCCTCGATCTCCCACCAGGCTCTCATTCGCTCGGCCCTCTCTTGCTGTTCTGCTTTTCAACAGCTCACTGACTGAACGCTGGAAAAAAAAGAGAAAAGAAACTAAAACAGAATTGAACAATGCGCCATTCTTCTCAGCCGCCTTTCACCCAACCCGGAGCAACACGGCTCTCTGTGACGCAAAATGTGACGCTCACTGCTTACATGACACGACTGACTCTGTGTAGGTGTGTAGGGGGGTCCTTGAGGTGTTTCCAAGGGGTCCCCATCCAAAGGATCGAATTAATATGACAGTCTAGCTCGGGCACAGAACGGGAGCCTTGTCCGTCCATGCAGTGAGCTTGAGTACCCGATAACAATGAATTAACCTAGAAAGTGTCCACCTCTCTTTATAAACGTCCCACATGGAACGTCCCACAGCCAATGAGGGTGTGAATAGAACATGCGCACGTTCAACCAAACTAGTGCGTAACTCAAATATCCAGGTAACACAGTCCCATGCTACACACTTCACAGATATAGTCGCAGAACAATGTGTCACAGGGCTGAACTGCCCAACACAACAGGTCTAATGCAGATCATACTGGGGGTCTCTGAAATTATTTTTTTCCCGAACCACTGGTGTAATCTCTTCAGATTCATCCAAAGGTTAAAATGAAATGTACAGATGCTATGGTTCATTGTTAACAAGGTATCCTATAGTTTCTCGTTTCAGATACTTTTTTGATAGTTTACTCTGATGCTACAGTATCTCCTGGGTTTACCTGGGATCCTAGTTTACCGAGGCACTAAAGAACTGTTTCTCTGCATTTGATGTATGTGTTTCTCTTGCTTATCTTGCTTAAGCTGCCCTGGATGATTTGCAAAACGGACATTCTCCCTTCAGACAGCACATTCCACAAATAAGGGCCTTCGGGTTAAGAGGCAATGAGTGAGACCCTCGTCGCTATCTTTCTATCTATGGATCAAGTTCTCACCGTGTAAGCATCTGTTGTCCAGTATTCCTCTCTGATTTATTACTAATCGTGTAGTTGGAGATAATGCGGAGAGCATTCGTATACAACAAGGCTTCAGGACAGCTGGGCCCGGTAAGTCATTCGTCATGCCTATAAAAGTGTGACACAGTGTGATCTAGGGAAAGGCAAGTGTTTCTGTTTTCACTTTGTTTAGAAAACAGGTTATTCTAAAATGCCCCTTTGTGGGAAAATTTGGAGCGAGACTGATGCAACATGCTTGCAATTCAGATCGACTATGTCTTAAGGTCGGAGCAGACTCCCTGCAGTCACGTCGTCCGGCCCACAGAAAGAGGCGCCACCGCTGCTGCCACTTGGAAAAACAACGATGAGTACAAGCGAAAAATGATGAACCGTACTGCCCGTATGCGGTCCTAATTTACAGGCAGTGCACTTGCTGCGCCGGCTCGCCGGCCCACTGCTCCACGTATAGAGTTACGTTGCTCTCTGGGTCTAAATGGAGAACAGAAAGTCCCCTGCAGACGCTAGAGTTACGCAGGGAGATAGATAAACAGAGAGGTACCGGTAGACAGAGAGACAGAGACAGACAGATATGAGAGAGAGGTCAGAGAGAGAGAGTCATTAATGCTTTGCAATATGAGAATACTTGAGATGCCAATAAAGCATATTTGAATTGAATTAAGAGAGGGAGAGAGTGAAAGAGAGATGGGGGGGGGGGGGGTCAGAAAGACAGAGAGTCAGAGAGATAAAAACAAAGAGAGAGGGGCGCCCGCTGGCCTACTGTTCTGAGCGCTGCAGAGCGCATACCACTTAGCATGGATGCCTGACGGCGACGCCAGTTCGCATGTTACTCCCCGTCTCTCCCCCTATTTCTCCATTTCCTGTCAGACTACTATCCTATCAATAAAGGCATAAAAGCCCCAAAAAACAAATCAGACAGACAGACAGACAGAGAGAGAAAGAGAAGGAAGCAAACAAGAAATGGAATGTAGACTACTGAAAGAAGGAAAGGTATAATGGCTACCTTTAATGGTAGGATGGGTGGGATTGTAGGGTTTACAAGGCAGTGAAAGCACATGCACATGATCTAAATATGTAGCATGCACAACCCACCCACACATGGCATACACACACAAACACATGCATTGCACACGTTTACCCTTCACGCTCTCGCTGGGCGTGTAATCACATGTTATATCTCTCCTTTCAGTATTGTGCATGTCTCCATTCTCCATAATTGTACAGGCTTTTTTTTTCTTCTTTTCTTTTCTTTTTTGCAGACAGCACATTACTGTCTAAGAAACCGCACATCCACATTTAGGCCTATAATACTCCTGGCTGTGCATGCGTACGTGTACACAGGCCATAAAAGCTTGCATGACATGACCAAAGTGCATTGATGTCTTCATAATAAAATTCCCATTTTAATCCAATAGTTAATTTACCCATTTGAAATCAAATTAAAAGAGGAATTTCACGTGTGCTCTGTCTTTTGTGAGCTCAGTTTTTTTTATTGTTTTATTCATTGTTTGCAACCGAAGGTCGCAGTTTACTATGAGAAACGGCACATCATGTCCGTTTCCGTGTACGCTTTTTTTCTTTGCTCAAAGAATTTTTATTGGATCTTCAATTTCAAGATTTACGGTCTATGGGTTTTCCACTCTGACATCACGCTAACTCTCACTGTGATGTCAGGGGAACCAAATCCCTTTTATGCCCATATGGAGATATGGAGTTCCCTGTGATGCCAGGGGAACCAAATCCATGTTATGCCCATATGGAGATCCCTGATGTCATCGATATTAAGCCCATATCTGTGAATATAATATATGGGCACCAGGGATCTCCGTATATGGTTAACTGGTCCTATATACATCACTGACCTGATGGCCAAGACATGGCACAACCTCGCTTTTCGCCCTTAGGGGTCTTACTGGTTACTTATAATATCTGATATTCATTTGATTAGACACCTCTTATATAATCCCATTCAACTTCAAACTGGTGACTGGCTGACTGACTGACTGACTGACTGACTGACTGACTGACTGACTGAATGAATGAATTTTTCCATTAGTTATTTCATGCATGGACTTCTCGATGCAACATAACATTACTGAAAATATTAACATATTGAAATAACTCATGGAAAATGAGGTCTCCCCGTTCATTCGAAGGACAATATCAGTCACCAAAGGTAGGGACGTGTGTTTTCAATGAGGAGTTTGAAGTTCAGGGGCCTTTAATACAGTATAGGAGGGAGGGGCGTGTCAGATCATATCTAAAATATTGAATGAAGCAACTTGTCCCGAGTGCACACAAGAGTCAGAGTGGACGTGAAAACGACCCCCGGAGAAGTGTTTTCAAGTGAAATTCCCCTTTGAGTCCGGGGCTCCGTCCCCCTGTCGGAATAAGTCACTCCGAGCGCTTTCAAGTTTGAACCGTCTTGCCATCGTCTCTCGGCCTCTCATCCATCATCATAACGCATGACGCGACTAAACTGTTAGACCGGCGTATCATCACACCCGATGCAGATGTTTCATGTCACGGCGAGCAGGGGGCCACCCGCGACCCCGTTCGTCAGAGCCCTGACCCCGAGAGAGACAGAGAGAGAGAGACAGAGAGAGAGAGACAAGAGAGAGAAAGAGAGACAGAGAGAGAGAGGGAGAGAGAGGGAGAGAGAGGGAGAGAGACAGAGAAAGAGAGTGGGAGAGAGAGAAAGAGAGAGAGGCGTCACGCTTTTCTTATGCCCCCGTCCACCCAATGTTCTACCCGGCGACAGCAGCTTCCTGTGTTTGTTATTGGAAGGAGGAGGGGAGCCGTGGCTGATAAAATACCCAAAGAAAAAGAGCACCGGTGTGCAAACACACACACACGCACGCACACACACACACACACACACGCACACACACCCCCACAGAGAGAGAGAGAGGGAGAGACAGGGAGAGACGGGCAGCCAACGCATTCCTCCGGGCTGACTCGGGGAGGCCTAACATAGCAAAGTAGAGAAAAGTTGGAATTGAAAGGAGGGAGAAAAAGACGTGAAAGATGGTTGCTGTGGACAGACAGTGTTAAGACGGAGTGGAGAGAGAGCATGTCTCCTCTCTGGCCCGTGGCGTTGGGTTCCAGTGGTAAGGGTCAACTATTTGAGGTCAGGCAGAATGTGCTTACGGCAGTGCATCATCACAAGCAAGCAGCGGGGGCAGTGTGTGTGCGTGCGTGCGTGCGTGCGTGCGTGCGTGCGTGCGTGCGTGCGTGCGTGCGTGCGTGCGTGCGTGCGTGCGTGCGTGTGTGTGAGAGAGAGAGCAGAGGGCGGACCCTGTGGCCATCGGCCTCTCACACGCTCATCCTCCATCAACGTCCTTGTCAGTCCGGCGATAATGAACGTGAAGATGAACCTTTTTTTAAGCGGGGCCGAGAGCCAAATTCAGAAGCACAGAAGAAGCATTCCAAAGTGCAAACGTCCCTGTCTGTCTGCAACGTCCCTCTATGCTTCCAACGGATGCACTAGCTCGCACGTACGAGCACGCAGGCACACACGCATGCATGCATGCACGCACCCACGCTTACATGAGCAGCGAATGGGTATGCTAATCTCCAGAGACGCTCAGTTTAGATTGAACACACACAGGAGGAAAGAGAAGGAGAAAGAAAGAACAAGTTTAATTTGGACGCCAAACCCTCCAGCTACAGACCAACGCCGTAATCAGCCAAACCTCAGAGAGAGAGAGAGAGAGAGAGAGAGAGAGAGAGAGAGAGGAGAAAGAGGAGAAAGAAAAGTGAGGGATGGGGAGGCGGAGGGGTGGGGACAATGGAGAAACTAAATAGAAATTCCATGTACACAATCCTTCAAAAAAATTAAAAAGAATTGGCAAAATGAAAGAGAGAAAGTCGAGGATAAGAGAGCAGCAATGTTATCTCTAAAAAAAATCACCAAGTAGCTTTGTTTTCTGCCAGCTCCCCCAGACATGAGAGCCTTGATCTGGTCTGTGTGCTGGTTAGAACTCTGTACTAATTGAAACACACAGAGAAGTTTATGACTGAATACAGGGCACATGCAAAGCCTCTGGGCACGACAAACGATGATGGTGATGACAACGACGAAGATGATGACAATGAAAAGACAGCTGCGATGAATGATGGATGTGGGTAAACCTTATATGGGGGCACTAAGGATAAAACAAAAGATCATGGCGATTATATGGGATACGACTGCATAATTGTCTTTGTGTTCCAACTTAGCACTGCATGCAGCTATAAATAAATAAATAAATAAAAAGTTGCCCAGATGGTTGAATCATGCCAAGGGGCACTGGCTGGCTTCGACTGCTGCTGCTGCTGCTCTCTCTCTCTCTCTCTCTCTCTCTCTCTCTCTCTCTCTCTCTCTCTCTCTCTCTCTCTCTCTCTCTGTGTGTGACGAGAGGAGGAACTCAAAGAAAAGAACATTGCCATCCACCCAAGACCAAAATGTAATACAAAAAGTCTGTGAGAGGAGACAAAATCATACGTTTTGTAATCACAGCCTCGGCGATGCGTTTTAAAGCAGCCGTTTCCCAAATTTAAACACATCCTAAAGAGTGTTGATTTGTGGGGGCATCCCACTACTCTCAGTGGATAATCAGAGTGCCAAGTGTACAGGGGCGTTGCACCAAAATCTGGGCCCTGGATACAAGGATTCACTCACATTTTGTGTGTTAACCATTGAGAAATAGCAGATACCTGTATACAAGCTCACAATGCAGTGCGAGCTTGTAGATCTTCTATCTAACCCTAACAGTAACCCTAACCCCAACATGATATGTGTTTGGCCACGGTCCCCCATCTCAAAATATTTAGTACCAGGGACCCCCCAGAAGCAAAATTTCAGTTACAAATGTTCGCTTAAAAATACATAATATTCAAACATTTGCACACATTTTCATGACTTTTCAAAAATAGCAGATCTACAAGCTCGCTGTGAGCTTGTATATCTGCTATTTTTCAATAGTTAAAGCAAAAAAATAATTAAGGCCCCTCCACCTTGGGCCCTAGTAACTCAGTCCCACTTTCCCTCCTCTTGTGACGCCCCTGCAAGTGTGCGACAATCCAGCTGGGTTCCTTCCCCCATGGCGTGTCACTGCGGATGAGAGAAAAAGGGTTGAGGGGAGAAAATAACAGAGCTTTATTATCATTGTCTCCAAAGGCGGTAGTACTGTGTCTTTGCTAAAAGCTGCTTTGTTTTCAGGTGCAATCAGGGGCTTTCGAGAAATTGCACTTAAGTGATGTCTGTGATCCTGGCAGACTCTTCAAACGCAAGAAACATAAACACCTTCGGTTCACTGTGTCATCATCTGTTGCAAATAAAATGAACCTTTTTAGACATAGCTGGTAATTAAAGAAAATCAGCATCCTATAAACTGGCCCATACCACAAACCTACGGATGGGAACTTGCTTCTCTGTGGTGAATTGTATCTTCCAATGGCTCTGTCTGCCATGCTACTACTAGACCAAGAGGAAGAGAACACAGAGCGGTTTGCGCCACTGAAGTCTGGTGTAATTTATGCATCCTACATGAATTCCCATAGACATGTGCCTCTGGTAGCCATGGTGGACATTTTTTAACACACCTTTTTAACTAGAAGCTCGGTCTCTTTATAGAATGAGGTTTGATAACCTGATGAAAAATTACACAAGCTTGAAGTGAGCATTGCTATTTATGCGTCCTGCGAAGCTTGGCCAATGTGACCCTGGGCGTACAACAAACTTTGAGTGCTTTGTGCCAAGATGTATAGGCCAAATGTAGGCCAGATCAGATGTAGGAGAACATCCTTCAGAGCCCAGAAGCTTACAGCAAACTTTTAGCGCTTTGTGCCAAGATCTAGGCCAGATGTAGGACAAGCTACAGAGCCCGGACAAAGCCAGATGTTGTAGCTTAGCTCCTTCCAGGAGCACGGCTCCAGAAATATCAACAAAAAGACAACTGGGAAATTGTGAGCGTGGTTGCCGTTTTAGCATTTTCCTTCTTTCGTGTATCATCGTTCTTGATGATTGGTTGACGACGATATTATTTCACATGATTTCTTGTTACTTAGGGGAGGCCATGGGGTTGGCTGTCGTCTTCTCCCCCTTGCTGACGTCGGCTTAGGCATGAAGGGCATATGCACTAACCACTACGCCAACATTACACCCCATTTGTGAAATATAGAAGTCTATGGAGTAAGTTTTAGCCAATGAGAAAGCAGCATAAAGGTGACGTCACGAGAATGCTGCTCCCTCATTGGCTAAAACTACCTCCATAAATTCGGACCAATAACAATAGTATAGTGGGACTATAAGGGTATTTGGGATGGCAACTTTTAAATGGTTGCAGATTGAAAATCTTTTAATGGGAGCTAGGCCTACTTGATTGTTCTGTTTCAGTACTGTAGGTACAGTACTATGACATGCACCACCAGCCAGGGCTTGGAACCACTTACTGTGAGTGATGTCTGCGATGCTGGCAGACGCTTCAAAAAGCAATCGAGGCAATGATCTGTTTTAGCTTGTGTTTTAATTGGCGGTGCTTCCACGCCTTCGCCTTTTTATTTAAATCAAAGTCAGTGTAGAACACGTGCCAATTACAGACCATGGACACTACCCTCAAATGAGGTCAGTTGAGATGTCAAGGTGGATGGCAACACACGTCACTTTATTTATACCTCTCTCTTTCTTTCTCTCTCTCTCTCTCTCTCTCTCTCTCTCTCTCTCTCTCTCTCTCTCTCTCTCTCTCTCTCTCTCTCATGCTCATGCTTTATAAACCTGCTCTGACTGGAAACCCAAAACATCCAGGTTGCAGGCAGCAGTGTGTGACTGGCTTTGAGGAATCTGCCTGCAGCTGCAGCCGCCAGTCAGCATAATGTCCTGGTCGCTCAGGATCAAGCTGTCTCCTCCTACGCAGGCACATGCACCCATAGACCTCAAAAGGGGCTTGAGCCCCAGGCACGTGCACACATAGACATCAAAGGGGGATTGAGCCCTTGCCCTTTTATCTGTCTGTAAAAAAGTGCCCTTTCCAGACCATGAATGCAGTTTTCACTATGCATGGTGAAAGAAATGCAAATGCCCTCTTTCCATGCCATACCTGAGGGCAGCATTCAAGAGAATTGCCTTTTCCAGACTCTCCTGAACTTGAATGCAGCATCTTATGTTAAAAGAATTAACCACTCTGTGTAGAAATCCATGCCGTTACACTGCATCTCCAGTTTTGACTTGATTATGCTCAGTTCAGTGTGGTATCAAGCACCGAATATAGCCGACCTCCAAGCTCACAACGTGTCGCAGTGCGGCGCGTTGTGAGCTTGGAGGTCTGCTATTTTCGATATTTTCACCAAAAGGCCCTTTTAGAAATGTCAGCCCCTGCCTCTCTAACATTCTCTGCACGTCCCTGCTCCTACGAGTCTGTCTGTCACAATTAAACTACACATTATAAGCTGTACATAAAACACAATGTGCAGCAGTTTAATGAGCCACAAGTGAATAATGTCAATAAATGATCAATTTGCATTAATTAGCTCTCAACTCTCTCACTCTCTGCATAATAATGTCCTGCTCGTTCACGTTCAAGGTCTCTGAGCCTGTCTGTCACAATTAAACACACATTAAACACAACGTGAAGACAGTAATGGGTTGTATTAAGTGAATAAATGTCAATAAATGAAATTTATGGAATTTCATTTCCGTTTCAATCAATTTCAAAACTCTCTCTCTCTAGCTCTCTCTCTCTACATAGCTCTCTCTCCCTCTTTATAACTCTTGATCCCTCTCTCTCTCTCTCTCTCTCTCTCTCTCTCTCTCTCTCTCTGCATGTCCTCCTAATTCAAGTCTCTGCAGCCTGTCTATCATAATTAAACACACATTAAACACACAGTGGGCAGACAGTAATGGGTGTATTGGGTTATATTATGTCAATAAATTACATTTATGACATTTAATTTCAATTTAAAAACTCTCTCTCTCACTCTCTAGTCCTCCCTCTCCCTCTCTCTCTCTCTCTAGTCCCCCCTCTCTCTCTCTCTCTCTCTCTCTCTCTCTCTCTCTCTCTCTCTCTCTCCCTCCCTCCCTCCCTCTCTCTCTCTCTCTCTCTCTCTCTCTCTCCCCCCCCTTCATTGCTCCCTCCCTGAGCATCCTAAAAAAGAGGAGAAGGGAAGGAGGGAGGGAGGCTGGCTTCTTGTTAACTTTACGGGCTCTCGACCCCCCCATACTCACTCAGTCATTTCCTCGGTTTTGGACTACAGAGAGCACAGACAGACTGCTCTGACAGTGGCACGCAGGCACACGCACACACATACACACACACACTGGTAAGGGAGCTGCTGCTGCAGTCTGGTCTGGATGTCAGCGGAGCGGAGGGAAACACCACGACCTTTATTACCCTCGAATGTGATCCATATTATCCATACATCTGTACATTTATCACGAGGATAATCCGTGTGAAACCCTCTGGAGGAGAAAAAAAGCACACTTCACTCTGCTGTGGGGGACATTTGGAATTCTATTATTAATTATTTCTACTTGAAAGGTAGGGAAGATACAATTTTCTATTGTTATTCTTGAGCATTTTTTTGTTGACTGAAGTAGCTGTTTTTTGTTTATTTTGGATGATTTGTTGTTGATTTTGCTTATATTTGACGTTTTGAATGTTTCTATCAAGGTTATTTTTAGTCGGTTTTAGACGAAAGACTACGTTCCTAAACTCCTAGTAAAGTTGACCAGCTTGCTTCAATCACATCACCTGTGTAGATTTAACCTGTTGCATCACATGCTGATGCTGACTGCTGTCTAGTTCTAGATTTACCCCTGATCAACAGTAGATGGCGCAAGGGATCACTATCTTAACCTGGCCTTACCTTTTGTATATCCTAAATCTAAACTCTGAATGTTTAGGCCTATAGGATAGGCACTTGTGGTGTGTTCATTTATTTATTTGTTTGTTTGTTTACTTAGCCTCTTTTCATTTACTTTTGGTGAGTAATTAGGCTGGTAATAGGATAGGTGTGCACCAAGGAAGAGTGGGCACCTCTGAGTTAAAATGATCACATTTTTCCAAAATGTAAAAAAAAAAAAAAATTGTCAAATGTTTTTAAGTAAAGTAGGCCCTATACATGATTAGAACATGCTTAAACATCCGACAATCAAGGTCTACTATTTATACATTTGCTACAAATTGATAGAAAACCTGCATATCCAGTCATTTTGGGGCATAAACAGGAAGGATAAATTGAGTCTGATAATGATGTACCGTGCATGTTCACTTCACATCATGTATACTTTATACGAAATTTTGGACAAAATAGCACATTTTACATCGAGGTGCCTAGATGTGAAGTGACCTATCCTGTATCCATTAGGCTATATAGCTATAGAGAAATATGCCATGCCAGTCAACCCAGTTTGTCGTTTAGATTTAAAATCAGTGACTGTGTAATGTGTGTATATTGTTGTTCACATAATGCATTGAAATAATGATTCCATGAAGCATCTTGGCAGTCTTTCTCCCTGCTCCTCCCGCCCCTCCCTTGTTGTGTCCAGGGGCGTCACAAGGGGGGGGGGGAAGTGGGACTGAGTTACTAGGGCCCAAGGTGGAGGGGCCTTAATTGTTTTATACTTTAGCTATTGAAAAATAGAAGGTATATAAGCTCACAATGCGGCACTCTGCAGGCTTGTAGAGCTGCTATTTTTGAAAAGTCGTGAAAATGTGTGCAAATCTTTGAATATGTATTTTTAAGCGAACATTTGTAACTCAAATGTTGCTTCTGGAGGGTCCGTGGAACTAAATATTTTGAGATGGGGGTCTGTGGCCAGATACATATCATTTTGGGGGTCCTTCACAGGAAAAGGTTTGAGGACCACTGACATATAAACATGGGTTTGTCCAAAAACCTTAGAAGGATTTGAAATATTCAAAGACTTTTCATGATTTTTCAAAAATAGCAGATCTACAAGCTCGCAGCGCGGCACCGCCCGTGAGCTTGTATATCTATTTTTCAATAGTTAAAGCACAAAATAATGTGTAATAATGCATCTAAATGGGTTAAACCCCCTCCCTATGAAGAACATTCATGTACCCAGGCCAGGGCCCAGAATTTGGTGCGACACCCCTGGTTATGTGTCCACTGTCCACACAGTCAGACACTTACACATACATACAGTGAGTGAATTACACTGATTTTCTGACTGCTTTCCTCCCCCTGGCCTCATTCTGTCTAGTGTTGGTGACCTCATACAGTATCCAGCAGTGGGTAGCTTACCATGTAAGAGCCACATATAGGAATTAATTCATCCATTTTTGGACCATGCAGTGTGTTTAACTGTGAGTCATCATTTGGTGGACAGAGGACACACTGTACAGTGACCTACTGTAACTGTGTGGACTCAATGAGCTGACATGCTACCACTGTCACTCTCATTCTGTCCCCATACAGCTGCCCAACTTCTTGTCTGTCTCTGCCTGACTACTTTGTCAGACAGGCAGAGACAGCCCAGTGGTTCCCAAGCCTTTTAGTTGGAGATGGTCCGAGACCCAAAAGAGAAACGTGATGTCTCCCTCCCTGGGACCCAAACTAGAGAAAACAGTGTGTTAGCCTGTGGTACTACCAGCCAGGCAGTCTGTCTTCTCTGTGCAGTTCATCTGTACAGGTTTTCTTTACCTCTGACGGTCTTCAAATACATTTGTGGGCTACACTCGGCAAGTTAAATGAACGCAGGACTTTACTGTGTATTTTTCCTTCCACCATGCATACATTCCATCCATTTCCCCTCTGTCATCTACATGTATATGTTTTATTCATGCATCTGTGTCGTTTCTGAAAAAAAATATAATTTTGTTATCCACACACAGGGAAATCATTCTGATCCCAGACGAGATTGTGTCAAAGTCGTTCTGTCATGGTGGTGGGTGATGCAAATCAGTAGCTTTTGTGCAGTGTCTGTCATTAACAGAAAAAAAAAATATATATGGTATATATGTATGGTGCTGGAGTTTGAGATAGAGAGAGAGAGAGGGTTTCCTCACTTGGGCTATGCTGGCGTTACAACAAGTTAATTGTGATAATGTATTAATTATTAGTAATATTATTTATTTAATATGTTTATGAAGTGCTTGAGCGGCAAGAAAAACAAGCGTGTGTTGCAACCCGGAATATAAAACATTAGGGAGTGGCATTAGCACTAATTGCTCCATAACCGCTCTGTGGTGAGTGGAAGCGACGCAGCCAGCCTAGAAGTTCATGGCCTTTTACTCAACTGTTTGAATGAAGGAATTGAATGATGTTGGCCCTACGTTTGGCCAAATACTTGGTGTTACTAGTATATTGAATGAAAGGCTCGTCTTCACACAAGCACAGAACCAGGGCCAGTCATATACTGTATCTCCTGTCAACGGGTTTTCTTTGTCTTTTGTTGTTTCGTCTTCCTCTGTTCTCTCTGGTTTAAGCTCTGGGTCTGTGCAGTGTTGAGAGCAGTGGTGTATAAATAACTGAGTACATTTACCTAGTACATTAACATTTACTCAAGTTCTGTACTAAAGTACACTTTTGAAGGCTAGGTACTAGGCTGCAGTCACCCCAAAAGTACCTATGAGAGTGGACATCCAATTCCGCCAAATGCATTTCAATGGGGATGGAGCGGTTTCATGCCAGTTGAGGATTTCTGCAAAAAAACACTCCATTCTTGTTGACTTTGGTGTGACCACAGCATTCTTCAGTATTTTCACTGCACTAGAATTATTTGACAGCTTTATTTACTAGTTACTTTGTAGATTTTGACTATTATTACAAAACATGCATTAACCACTTCAGCCCTCTAGGCCTATATACATTCGGCCATTTGAAAATAGCCCATCGATGTGACGCATTGTGAGCCTGTAGATCTGCTATTTTCAAAAGATTTTGTATACACCATGAACTTGTGAAATTGGACATTCTGCACAATGAGTACTTTTATTTTTGGTACAGTACTTTGAGTATATGTTGATGCCAATACGTCTACGCTTTTACTCAAGTACATTTTGAATACCGGACTTCCACTTGCAACAGGGTACTTCCGCAACGTAAGCATTGATACTTGTACTTAAGTAGAGCATGTGAGTACTTCTTCCACCACTGGTGTCGAGAGGCCCCAGCAGCCACCACATCCAAGCTTGGCGGCAACAGCGAAAGCTGCCAAACAGTTCCTTTTTTTAGGGACAGCAGTCACCAAATTACAGCCGCGGGAGCAGTTAACTCCACCCGAAACAGTCCCTACTGGACCCGCCTAGCACCAACAGTAACAGTCAGGGAGCCTTGTGGGTATGTGTATACAGTACATGTTGGTGTGGTGCTAGTGTTATGCGGACTTGGGGTTGGGTTTTTATTTATTAGGGAAGTGAGAATTTAGGAGAATGAGCCAAGACAGAGTAGATTTGAGAAGGTTTTAATGAACTGCGTGCGCTGAGCTGTGACGAGAGAGTCCCTTGCAGCAGTTTGTGCATGGGTTTTTCCGATGAGTGCTTTTTTAGTCGGTGTTTGGGGGGCAATTCATTACATAAGCAATGCATTACATAATGTTTCTTTCATGCATAACAAAGCAATATAATGCTTTTTAATTACAGTTAGTTCAGAAATGCTGTTATTGAAGGCAGTAGTTCTCAAACCTTTTCATGTCAAGGACCCCCAAATGGATATGTATTTGGCCACATACATCCATCTGAAAACCTTTTGTGCCAGGGAAACAAAAATCTAAACTATTAACTCATTTAGTGCCCATGAAATTAACGGATTATAAAGTCCACGATGCCAGTCTCAGGTTGGCATCACCCCCGTTATCTTATTTTGAAGGCCAGAAGTCCACAGCGCAAACACTTCCGGTCTGACGTCATCGCGTCCTGCGCCGGAACCGATCGTTGTCCACGTGGAGTTGTGTAATGGCGGACCGGAGCCTTTATACATGTGTAACATAAGCGAGCATCTGCCTCCATCCTAGCTTCTAAAGTGTAGTTTTGAGATAATGGACATTAAAGATGAGATCCCCCGTCCACCTCAATGTTATGGATGGGACTATTTTGTGCTCGCGGAGCCTGATGATGTGAAATCAGTGACGGATTTCGTCTCCGGACCTCCGGCCATTCTAGTCGGTAATGTATCCGCCGTTACAGTAATATATTACTTTTCACTTCATTACTCGGGATTGGCACTCCAGGTACTCGAGTACTTTTCACGAGTCTTCGCGGGATTGGCAAAAGTTTCCAAACACTTTCAATGTTTTTCAAAAATCTTCATGCACTTCTTTTTCACTTGAGCCGAAAACAAGTGCTCCCTTACGTCTCGCCTCCTATGGAAACAATAATATCGTATCGAAGAAGCGGCCATGTTGTCGCCCTTATTGGAGGAGAAGCGGCCATGTTGTCGCCCTCATCGTATGGGGAAACAGGGATTCGGCATGACAAAAAAAAGGAAAAAAAGTAATACACTCTGTTATTTAGGACTACTGGTTTTTAAGCTTCTAATGAGTTCATGCACACTAATGACAATGCAGTTGTGTAATTTAAAATGCAATTTTTCAGCGTCGATGGAGGTGCTGGCGGAGACAACCAACAGCAGCACAATAATGCCAGTCACGATTTGACTTAATCTCTTCAACCTCGCATTGACCCCCGTGGAGTGCTGTGCTCAGTTCCAGGGCCGTGCTCCATGTGATGTTAATCAACTGTGAGTGTTGACGTGGCTGCTGCCAATAAAACCCTGCCAGCTTGTGGTGCCCAGCTGGCAGCGTGACGGAAGCCCTCAACGCCAACCTTGCCCGCCTTGCTGCTCATTCAACTGCTGATGCAAATCACAGTCCACTCTACTAGGACGACAGGTTAATGGGAGAACAGTCAAGTCATCGATAATGAATGGTTATTATACTAAAGGATAACGCCATTGATGAAGGCATTGGTTACGATGTAAATACTGTTTAGAGTCATAAACAGATATAAAATCAGATAGATTAGGTAGACAGGCAGTGCTGGAAGAAGTACTCGCATATTTTCTTTTACTCAAGTAAAAGCATCAATACCGCAACCTAGAAATAGAACAAGTAATAGTCTTGTATTCAAAATGTAGTCTACTTCAAAAGTATTGGCATCAAAATATTCTTAAAGGACAACTTTGTTTTTTTACAACAAGTGTTCATATTTTAGATAGTCATTAGAGAAAAGAAAAGATGAGTGTTAAAATGTTTTCTTTTACTTCTTTCTTTCGTTTAAGTGATTTTAATGATTTTGATTTGCATGTTTGGAGGCATGCATGCAAGTGGATTAAGTGGAGCATGCAAGTGGAGCAAAAGTAAAAGTATAGAAAATTGGAAATACTCCAGTAAAGTAAAGATACCTAATGTTTGTACTTAAGTACAATACTTGAGTGTCATGTACTTAGTTGCTTTACACCACTGACAGATAGACGGATGGATGGATGTATCCAGTGGTCACATTGAGACGGTGTTCTTACAGCTCTGTAATGTTAACATGTTTTCTGCGGCTTTTGCAGGGCTGGTGCTGCAGCCACTTGTTGAGATTCATGGCCATATCTCCTCAGTGTTATTGTGTGTGTGTGCACTGTGACAGAAAACAACAGTAGAACACATTTCCCCAGCGTTGTTGTGTGCGTGTGTGCACCATCACAGAATTACAATAGAACAGAGCTCAACTGTCCATGAAAGAAACAAAAAACAAATCTACAGCCACAGGCAGTTTCAGGGACAAGAGCACACAACAGAATCCTCCATGCAAACTTAGAAGGCCCGTGACAGGTCCATTTCGTAACAGGTCCATTTCGTAACAATTTCAGAGTCAAGGTAACACTGGGGGTTTTCGCTGTGTGCACATACTGTAGCTGATTAAAATATCAAAAGCCCAAAACGTATAGATTCGTAACCAAATCTCCGCAGATGAGAAAAGCTAATCCCCCCAGTATGACACTATAAAGGCAAGGTTATGAATCCGCAAAGCTCCAGGGTTTAAGTTGCATTTGGAACAAAGCTTTCCCCTCTTACGTGCTCGCTGGCATAGCGGCCGGGGGCGCAGTAACCACGACCATATGGCAACAACTCCCAACAAACAGCCGAAGGGGTGGAGGTGCAGAGGTGATATAGCGACTTAATTTATCCAGCGCCGAAAATAGATGATCTACAAAGGCGACAACGTGTCGCGCCCTGGCACGTTGTGGTCTTGTAGATCGGCTATTTTCGAGTAACCTCTCGCTTTGGCTGTGGTCTGGGCCTTGACCAAATATCTCTGACTGCAACCATGCATGTGGATCTCAAGGAAAACAAAGGTTATTGTTAGCGAGGCGACACGGCGGAGGATGTGTGGTGAGTCTGTCTTTGTGTCATCACAAAGTTTCGCAAAAAGGCGAAAGGTCGCCTCGTGGTTGAACCCCATAGCGACATCAACGCAACTGAGGCGTAAGGATAGAAGCTCAGGCTGACATATAAGCACCAGTTGATGGATGGTTCGTATAGGAAATGTAAAGATGATCTCTGTCTGGGAGTGTGGGAAATTTAAACAACCGTACACCAGGCGGGCATATAGGCCAAGTTAAGTCATTATGGTAGCTTTATACATGCCAGGTTCTCTTATTATCTGCCGGCATCCTTGTTTATCTTTCTCTCTCTCTCTCTGTCTCTCTCTCTGTCTCTGTCTCTGTCTCTGTCTCTGTCTCTCTCTCTCTCTCTCTCTCTCTTTCTCATTGTTGTTCTTCTGTCTCACCACTTCGTCTTCCCCTTAATCCCCTCTCCCTTCTCACTACAATTGCAATTTACAATTTGGGGGCAATTTTAAGCAGACGTTCTTATCCACAGCGACTTATACAGAATGAAGTCTCTAATCCAAAGTATTATAACACTGGAATTCACCTCTTCATTAAAAAACTAAAAACATCTGTCTGTTGTCATAGTTACCTGTTTTTACTGCCTCAGACGGAATCGGGTGCTTAGGAGTTCAAATAGTCTGAGAGAGAGAGTGTGTGTGTGTGTGTGTGTGTGTGTGTGTGTGTGTGTGTGTGTGTGTGTGTGTGTGTGTGTGTGTGTGTGTGTGTGTGTGTGTGTGTGTGTGTGTGTGTGTGTGTGTGTGTGTGTGTGTGTGTGTGTGTGAGAGTACGTGTGTGCATGTGTAATTCCCACCCAGGGAAGGAGTTCACGCACCTTTGACACACATAGATGGGGAATTCACCCAGCTCTCACCTCTCATTTGTTTTATTGAAGGAAAGCCGACATGTCGGCTATACGGGCAGGAGAGGGAGCGAGGCAGACATAGAAGTCTTTGTTTTCCTGGAGTGGTTGAAGTAACACTTCATTTGGAAGTGGGCCGCTCGCTCCTGGCCGCTGCCCGGCTGCTGATCGCATGTCTGTCCAACCGTAGCGTGACATAAGCTCGCATGGGCCTCCTTTCACCATGTCATCAGGAGGAAAGCGCTTCATCTCTCACACCCGCACTTGCTCGCATGCACGCACATACACATGCACACACAAGCATTATCTTCCTCCTCTCCCCCCCTTCTTTAATTTCCTTTCCTTTCCTTTCCTTAAAATTTACATTAGCAGACGCTGTTTATCCAGCGTTTTATTAACGACTTAACAGTAGGCAAGGTAAACACATACATCAAATGCAGAGAGACAGTGCCTCAGTAAACTAGGATCAGGTAAACCAAGTTCCTAGCATCAGTCTAGTTTGTTTTCTCAAACTTTCAAATTTCAAAGTTTCCCCTTAACTTTGACAGAAATGGAACCAATCATTTGGTTCCATTTGTACACTGTCATGTTTACAGACTTGTATGGGTCAATTTAGACTTACGTAAAGTCACCCACAGAGTCCCTGGAATCCACTTTGAGAACCACTGGTCTAAACAATATATCCTACTGTCGAAAAAGAATCAGTACATTAAAACGTTTCTCTCCTCTTCTCTCCTCTCCTCTCCTCGTCTCTCCTCCCATGTCATTCTGTACAGTATACTTATCACTTTTCCTTCGTGTTCCCCGTTCCCTAGCTGTGCTCTATATAACCACACACACACACACACACACACACACACACACACACACACACACACACACACACACACACACACACACACACACACACACACACACAGACAACGCCGCGCCTCTAACACAAACATGCGCATGGATCAGGAATAGCCATCCATCCATTATACATCTCTGGGCATTTAGGATGCATGGATGGAGAGAGGGAGGGAGGGAAGGAGGGAGGGAGGGAGGGAGGGGGTGTAAGACGCGGGCGGCTATAACAATTATGATTGGTGCCTTTGGGTTTGTTTTAGTCTCAGGCCGGATGTTTGGTGGTTCCCAGTGCGACTGGAAGGAGAAGAGTGGAATTCATATATACATGCAGCTGAGGCCGATAAGGTGGCCATTACAGCCAGAGGGGCTGATGCTTAGTGCTTGATTGTGGCATGTAGTTTAGTCTTATCGTCACGTTGAGTTTACAGTAGCCTTAGTCCTCATTCCTGGGTGATGATAGGCTGGCCTCTGCTTGTTGTTTCACCTCTTCCTTTCTCATCCATCATAACACACTCAGCCCAATGGTCAGTACGTTGGTCTGACCAATGACCAGTGGCTCCATACGGTTGGTTTTCTGTGCTTAAAATCAGGGCGTGGGTGTACCGTTTTTTAATCTTTATTACATATAGCCACTGGGGGGTGGAAACCTTATTTGTCCAAAACCGTTTATTTACTACAAACTACTAACAGTTATTTACAACTAATAGCTCTGGTTGATTTTCATTTGGTTAAATATTTTATAAAACCCACAAACCACTTTCAATCAAAGTCATCTATTGGGCATGATGACATTATAGGTGGAAATGTTCTACAAACTCACAACATTCCGCATCGAGATACGTTGATGTTATGAGGTTGTATAGATAACTATTTTCGCTACTTCTGCACGACACGTCATAATTATGATAAATTATTAAATAGGAGCTTAATTTATGAAAAAAAAAAGTTTTTGCCCAATGTGGTTGGTATATAAATCTAATATACTAACTGTATAGCTTAGTACACTAATGTCTTTATATATTATTCACTATAGATTGTTTTGGTTTGGGCAATGATTTTCTCTGTAGAAAATTAAGGAGTGCCGTGTACTGTATGTTGCATACTTGGGTTTATGACATATAAATTCCATTCTAATAGCTACTATGGCAGCTCTAACGCCTTTTACGGCAGCCCTATAGCTCGCATGACTGCAATCATATATATGTGTCTCTGTGTTTACATGTTAAAAAACACAGTTGCTTTTGTTTCGAACGCATGAGAGCAACTCGCGGAATTGGATTCGGGCAACTGAACCCATGGGTGTAGCAGTCTCAGCTTTCTATTCTTACATCTACAGCATGACAATGAGTTCAGATGTTATGTACTGTATGGTTTCTAATTTCTATGTATTTATTTTGTCACTGTTGGGCAGAAACCTTGTATCTCCAAGTTTCAATTTTTTTTTTCGTAAAGTGAATCCCTGCATCATACAAGACTGTCGCAACTAGTGAAAATGATAGATCTACCAGCACACAACGCCTCACACCGCGAGGCGTTTTGTGCTGCGAGGCGTTGTGTGCTTGTAGATCGGGTATTTTCACTATAGCCGGGGACCCAGTCACCAAAATGGGAGAGGACCTGTGATGTTCTGCCGTACTTTTTATTTCTGTTTTATCTATTAGTTTGGTCATTAAGGTCCACAGAATGAGAGGCCTGCTCTGCCGGAAACATAGCGAAAAAAAGTTATGGCCATTTGTATATTCACTGTCCCATCGACTCCACTAGAAATATTAAAAAAAGAAAATAAACCTGCTTTAAGTAGCATGTGAGGGGTCAGACTAGGGGTTCTTCATGATTCTGAATCCATTGCAAGCATTTGTTTTGCATGAAGAATATTCCTTGGGCTACTTTTCGGCCCCCCAAAACTGTGAAAAATTATGATCCACAGAGCAGGCCTCTCATTCTGTACTGTGGACCTTAATGACCAAACTAATAGATAAAACAGAAATAAAAAGTATGGCAGAAAATCACAGGTTCAACCCTATTCCTTGAGCTTTTGGGCTTGTGTGTCCCCGACTACTAGTTTTAAATCATTATGGACGTACAAGGTTTCCACCCGACAACAACGATTTATAGGAGTGATCCTGCATGCAGCTTGCCATGTTTTCCGTGTGGGTCTTTCAGTGCACAGGACATGTATATTACATGTGTGATGCAGGCTATTCGCGCCCACTGGCTGGTGGCTGCATTCTTCTGGCCAGGGCTGAAGCCAGCCGGTGTTTTCTCAGCAGTATATGGTATAATTTCCACAACTATTTTTGTGGCAGGGGAGGCAGACGGCGAGGTCTAGCGCTCATTCGTGCCGACCAGGTCCGCTGCACACATTATGCCCAGACACCGTTTCCCCATGGTGTTTATGTTCTCAACCACTCTCAACCAAGTGGCATCCCTATTTTAGAGCATGTCATTATTGTCAAAAAGTGTGATTTTCTTTTAATTTTCCCCCCAAAAAGCTCAGGACATGTCATGTTGTGGTGTGTAAACGCTTTAGATCTTCTATTTTCACACGGCACCGTCGTACAATGAAACATAACTTAGGGCGGTGGTTAAATAATGTTTTTTGTCTAGTTTGTAAGGACAGACTTTTTTTTTTTGGTCTGCAGAAGCAATGTTTGGAGTGCGATGACAGCGGAACGACGGCAGGGCATTCTCCCACACACTTTGCATGTCTGTGGACATTTGTTTGGACATGTCAGATTGTTGCACAAAATGCGTGGGGGGGGCACGCATTCTAATGTGTTTACTTACTCTACTGTACATCTGTTGAAATCTGGAATAGATTCAGGGCTTGTGTGTACAGTACAGCATGCGAGGGCTACACACAGTCAAAGTGTTCGTTTGTGTTCGTTTCATTTAACACTCTGTGGTGCTCTGCGTTCTGTTGAGGTTGGTGGAACAGGCACTGAAGCTAAGTGGGTAGAAAGGCTGTCTGAGAGGGGGTGATCCGGGTGAAGTGTCCTCAACAATGTATAATTTGACCTGGGTCCTGCTCTCTATACTGTTGTCTCTCTAGTCTACACCAAATGTCTCTGCCAACGTATTGAAACATATTCTTGGTTCAGAAACCTTGGTTCAGAAACCTTGTGGACATTCAACATAGCTGCATGGCTCTGCGTGAATAAAATGAGCCGCCGAGAACGTGCATCAGACAAGCACACGACACCGTGTGTGTCCGGGTGCGGGGCATTTTATAACGGGTTATAACGAGAGTCCCAGCAGCTCTATATGTGTTCTCATCTCAGCCATCTGAGCAGCCATCTGCTGGGTAGATGTGGAAAAGTAATTCCCCATCCTCCCCGAGGTACCCTAGCTCCCTTTGTTTCCCTTGAGATTTTAGTAAAGCTTCAGTATGTGTTGTTCCTGACAAAGCATACGTACATTTCATCCTGTTATTGTTTACGTGTTGCAGCCCCATTTTAACTTTCATTTGTCAGATGTTTCATCATCGGTGGTGTTTGGAATTGGTGTTTTATTTAAGGGATCGGGAGGGATCAGTCCCACATTGAAAAGCCGTTCTAGGTCATCCAAGCCGTTCTAGGTCACCCTTTAGTGGTTGTCTCTTTGTTCAAAGTCATGAGAACATCCGGCGCCCGAAAATATGAAGGGACATCGATAGAAAGAGTCTGCCGGATGTTTAATATAATGAGATTAAGAAGACGCATGCTGGAGTCAAACACAGAGACATGGACACACATGCAGACCCATACTCACACACACTTAATAGACGCACATGCACATGCACAGGCTTTATGCTGCATGTGAAAGGTGAGGCCTCTGTGTGTCAAAAGGGAGGCGCTCTGAGGACACGTGGATGTTACCATTGGAAGAGCAGTGTGGAATTGAAAACACAACATCCATCTGATGACCTTATGGACTGCACATACATCTCCCTGTTTGAGACGGGGAGGGTCATGGCAATTTTGCCACCCTCCCCCCTTAATTTAGGGTAGCCAGACAATTATTTGCACGCGGTGGCACCTAATCAAAATTCTACCCAATTTAGTCATTATGCCAATTAACAGCCACCGCTGTTGTACCCTACTGGCTCACCTGCCAGTGAGGAGCCCCCACCGGGAGGACGTAGCACCTCCTCCGTCCTCCGTCCTACTCCATCCCGTTCAATGTTCCCATACGACAGGTGCCGCCTCCTTGTCTTTGTCTCTCTCTGTCTCCTAGTACAGTGGGTCTCTACCTTTTCAGGCCGTGACCCCTAAAATAATCATATTTTAAATGGGGCTCCCCCACCCTACAAGCACTAAAAGCTGAGCACTATTACATTTTGTATAACACGATTCTTTGAGGCGTTGTGTTCATGTAGATGAGCTATTTTCACAATTTCTGCCTCTAATATTTGACAAATTTTGTTTAATTTCAATTTACAGTAGAGGTATTAAAAAGTCCTTAAATTGGCAATTTAGAAATGTGCAGATACCCTCTATAGTCTATACACTTAAAACGTTATGTTGGTTTATTACTGTTGGCTGAGAAAACAATTTTGCACATTAAGTTAATCATCTTGGGACCCACCAAAATCATCTGCCACAACGAGAACCACTGTCCTAGTAAGTACTCTTTCAAAATGACCAGTCAGTCTACACACACTAAATCTCTCTCTTTTTTTCTCTCTCCCAGCTGTTTCTCATTACCGAGGAGGTCGTAGGCCAGAATCACTCTGTTCCATGTTGCCACTAATTAAATCCTGATCGTGTTTCTATTGGATGTATTAACATTTCCCTGAACAATCCCCGATTCACACTTCAGCCCAGCTGTAACAGGAGACTCTGCAGAGCCTTTAGTGTGGGATTAGACTGTTGAAGATCAGACAGGCATTAACACCCCAGCAGGGCCAACAGGTCATAGATCAGGGTCTGATGTCACTGTGTGTGTGTGCTCTGTGTGGGGCACACACACACAGTGGGGCGGCATAGCTCAGGGGTAGAGAAACCGTTATTAGAGCACGAAGGGTTCCCAAAGGGTTCCTAGTTCGAATCCGGGCTCCCCCTGAGTTAATGTCGAAGAGTCCTTGGGCAAGACTCTGAACCCCACATTGCTCCCGGTGAGCAGGTTGGTGCCTTGCATGGTTTCCTCCGCCACCGGTATATGAATGTGTGCGTGAATGGGTGAATGTAATGCACAATCTCTGTAAAGCGCTTTGGTTAAAGCGCTATATAAAATGCACCATTTACCATTTGTGTGTGTGCGTGTGCAGACACATGCACACATAGACATCAAAGGGGGCTTGAACCCCTGCCATTTTATCCATCTGTAAAAAAGTGCCCTCTCCAGACAATGAATGCAAGTTTTACTATGGTGAAAGAAATGAAAATGCCCTCTTTCCATGCCATACCTGAAGGCAGTATTCAAGAGAATTGCCTTGTCCAAACTCTCCTGAACTTGAATGCAGTGTCTTATGTTGAAATAATTGCCCTCTCTGTGTAGAAATCCATGACATACGCCACATCTCCAGTATTGACTTGATTATGCTTAGTTCTGTGTGGTATTAAGCACCGAAAATAGCTGACCTCCAAGCTTGGAGGTCTGCTAAAAGGCCCTTTTAGAAATGTCAGCCCCTGCATCTCTAGCATTCTCTGCACGTCCCTATGTGTGTGTGCGTGTGTGGTGTTGATTTGTTACAGCCTGGTTAAATGGCCAGGTTGGCGGGCGCCGCCCCCTTACACCTGTTTTCTTAAGCTGCTCTGAGAGCAGTATTGACAAAATGCCTTAATAAGAGCAGCAATTTAACATTGGTCTATGCATATCATTCATGCTGCTCTGAGAGCAGCATCGACAAAACAACCCAGAGCAGAAATGTAACATTGTTCTGTGCATATAATGTAACATAAGATAAATCCTTGACTTTGTGGATTTTAAATGTATTTTGACAGGCTGTTTGGGGACTTGGAAGCCAGGAGGGAGTCCATTTATTTCATATTACACCCAGTGACACCTATATGCCTATACTGTAAATACTAAACACGTGCACGCACAAACACGCATACACATGTCATGCACGCACACACACACACGTAGACACCACTGGTGCCTGACCTCAGCTAGCTGGGTGATGACATCATGGAGTCTATCATGTATCATGTCACTTGATGCACACACACTGCAGAGAGACATGATGCAGGCTAAAACACTCGTTGTTTCTCAAGCTCTCTTTCTCATGCAGGCGCATCGCACGCGCACTCTCACTCACACACGTCGCGCGTGCTCACACGCTTTGTTTGTCTGTCTCTTCTACAGCATCTGATTGGCCAATAATAAGATGCCTTTCTCTCTTGAGAATTTAAATTAGTGACCAAGGAAGCGAAGTCTGTAACATTCTGTCCCCAGTTGGTTTAGAAGAAGTGCTTTTCATCCATGATTGGGCTGCTTCATGGCATGCATGGTGTACCAGGGAATGTGAGCACTTTTCTCTGGAGATTTATATTGGCTTTCAAAATAGTCAATGCGTCTTTGCCCTCAATGCCCTCGCTCAATACTCGTATTTCTGACTAAATACCTCCAAAAATTTGCGACACCCGCAGATAGAAAACAGCAGATCTACAAAAAGCTCACACAATTGCTTGTAGATCGGCTATTTTCAAATGGCCAAAATGTACATACTGTAGGGCTGAAGTGGGTAATTATGTTTTATAATAATAATCAATCTACAAAGTAACTAGTAACTAATATTCTCAAATAAAATGTAATGGACTAAAAGTACACATTTGGATGCAAGATGTAGTGGAGAAGAAGTACAAGTTTTGGAAATAGGAAATATTCAAGCAAAGTACAAATACATCAAAAGTGTACTTAAAGGGATATTTCATCAAAAAACTTTTGGTCATTTTATCGTCTAATCAGGCTTTTATGAACAAATATCTAAATATTGAATCAAGGGTTCAGGGAACCCTTGATTCAATATTTAGATATTTGATGTAAATGTTATCATGCCCTCCAGGCCCGGGGCCGCTCCCCATACACATCCATTGTAACTTCAAGCTCCATTTTAACCATGATCGATTCATTAAAAACACCCATTATTTGTTCTGGTGACTCATACTCATACCTAATAGCAGGCCGTGTTTTTTCGATAACTTTTTTCATTTATTTTTAATAATAATTTTTTGTATTTAATTTTTTCCATTTTCCCAAATCATTATTAAAAATAAATGACAAAAAGTTATGGAAAAAACACGGCCTGCTCACGTATTAGGAGGGTAGTATGAATCACCAGAAAAAATAATGGGTGTTTTTAATGAATCTATTATGGTTAAATGGAGTTTGAAGTTACAATGGTGTATGTGGAGAAGCCCATTGGAGAGTTGCCCTGGAAGTGAAATATCCCTAAGAAAATGTGCTTATATTTATGGAAGCATAAACCTGACGTAATTAAAACGAAATGGCAAATGCGAAAATGAAATTGAAATAACAGAATTGCTTTTTAATTTTCAGGAAATGCACGCATTTTTTGAGACAAAAATGAATGTAAAATGCAATGGCGTTTACATTTTCCATGTACAGGTGCTCATTCTATGACTAAATTATAATTATAAATAAAAGATCATTTCAATTTTAATTTTAAAAAGATTACCGCTAATTTGTTGACAATATTAAAATGAAAATGCAATTTTGAAAATGAAAATGAAATAGAGAAATGCTTTTTAATCTTCAGACAATGAAAGCATTCTTTGAGACAAAAATGAATGTAAAATGCAATAGCATTTCCATTTAATAAAAGGTCATTTGATTTAACATTTTCAATAAAGGCCACGCTAAATAATTGACAATATTAAAATGAAAAAGCTACTTTGAAAATGTAATTTAAATAAGGGTAATGCTTTTTATTTTTAAGCTAATAGATGCATCTTTTGAGACACAAATGAATGTATAATTCAATAGCATTTACATTTCATATCCATGTGTGCTCATTCTATGACAGATTGTAAAAGCAAATGCAAATCCCATTTGCGATTTCATTTTCCAATTGTAGCTGCTGAAAACATGACAGAATTCAAATGGTCGTTTGGCTAAAGTGATGGCGCAGGAAAGTGACGTCATAGGAGTAAACCTTCAACACAGTAGGTGGCAGACGCGAGGAAGCTATTCGCAATCTAGTCTATGAAGGGAGCGCTCGTTTTATGGTTAGATACGCCAGCCAGTTACTGTCCACGACATTGCAAGCGGCGCGAAGGCCAGCGGACCTTGGTCCTGCTCTTCGCCCCCGAGCGCCGCAGGCGCGAGTGGCCGCGAAGAGCGGGCCGGCCGCGCGAGTTACGAAGCTGTGGTGAATGCAATCGTTATATTTATGCCCAGGCCGTAAGGCCTGGGCAAGCGCACGATAAACGCAACGTTTGGTGCACCTCGCGCGGTCCAAGTGACTACAACCGAGCGCTCCCTACGTCCGGTTCAGCCAATCACAGGGGGCTTGGGGAGACCGGAACCAGACCGGAACAGGGACAGGCTTGCTTAACGGCCAGACGCGTGGCAGACAGAGACAGTGTAAAAAAAAGAAAAAGGTGGCAGACAGTGTACACACGTGCAGGACTGGCCGAGCTTCACTCAAGCTCACAACGCTCCCCCCCCCCCCCCCCCCCCCCCGCGACAACGACGCCGCGCCCCCCCCCGCGCAAAATGGGGTTAACTGCTCTGCCTCATTGGTGGAAAAAGTAGCCTACTCACATCTTGTACTTAAGTAAAAGTATCAATACTGCAATGTAGATGTACTCCGTTATAAAAGTCTGGAATTCAATGTACTTGAGTAAAAGTATGAAGTATTTGATTATTTGGCATTAAAATGTACTTAAAGTAGCAAAAGTAAAAGTACAAAATGTTTGAAAAAAGCCGATCTACAAGCTCACAACGCGTCGCATCGCGACGCTTTGTGAGCTTGTAGATCATAGAATAGGGCTAAAGTGCATTTATGTAGGCTATGTTTTATAATATAATGATGTAGGCTATATCTGCAAAGTAACTAGTAACTAAAGTTTTCAAATAAATGTAGTGGAGTAAAAGTACAATATTTGGAACCGAGATGAAGTGGAGTAGAAGTAAAAGTATTGAAAACTGGAAATACTCAAGTTAAGTACAAATACCTCATAACTGTACTTAAGTACAGTACTTAAGTAAATGTACTTAGTTACTTTACACCACTGCTCTGCCAAGTTGATATTCCATAGTTGTTGAGCTGGGCAGGGATAAATTAAATCACATGATGTGGAAAAATGTTTGATTCTTACTTGCAATGTATCAGATCAGATCCTTCTACTATGACCATTGGATCTCCACTGGGTGAGTGTCTGTCTGTCAGTGAGTGAGTGCAGTCACGCGCGTCATGCGCCACCTACTGTACGGTTGGGTATGTCAAGGTTATAAGCAGGCAGCGTTGAAGGATTACTCCTGTGACGTCACTTTCCTGCGCCATCACTTTAGCCAAAGGACCATTTGAATTCTGTCAGGTTATGAGCGGCTACAATTTGAAAATGAAATAGCAATGTGGTTTGCGTTTGCTTTTACAATCTGTCATAGATTGAGCACACATGGAGATGAAATGTAAATGCTATTGAATTATACATTCGTTTGTGTCTCAAAAGATGCATCTATTAGCTTAAAAATAAAAAGCATTACCCTTATTTAAATTACATTTTCGAAACAGCCTTTTCATTTTAATATTGTCTATTATTTAGCGTGGCATTTTTTGAAAATGGTAAATCAAATGACCTTTTATATACATTTAATTCTGTCATAGAATAAGCACAACTGTACATTAATTGGAAATGCTATTGCATTATACATTCATTTTTGTCTAAAGAAATGCTTTCATTGTCTGAAGATTAAAAAGCATTTATGTATTTCATTTTCATTTTCAAAATTGCATTTTCATTTTAATATTGTCAACAAATTAGCTGTCATTTTTTCAAAATTCAAATTCAAATGATCTTTTATTTATAATTTTAATTTAGTCATAGAATGAGCTCCTGTATATGGAAAATGTAAACACCATTGCATTTTACATTCATTTTTGTCTCCAAAAATGCGTCCATTTCCTGAACATTAAAAAGCAATTATTTTATTTCAATTTCATTTTCGCATTTGCCATTTCATTTTAAATACGTCAGGTTTTTGCTTCCATATTTATTAGTTACTTTACACCTCTGCTCAATACCAGCACTTAAGGCAGTATATCTATCTGTGTTTCTTTCCCGATACTGGCATCGCTATAGGAACAGCTCTACTACTCTCCCCTCTCAGCCTCCAGCTTCCCAGTCTTAATTCTGTCCGTTTCCCTTTCTTCAAGGTGTGGCGTGCTGCAGGCCAGGGTTCCGTATGAATGGAGACACTGTTTATAGGGTGTTTCTAGTTTCTATTCCAAGGGTTGTGCTACATCACTCCGTATACGTGTCAGACACTTTCTGTCCAAGACAAACCATGTTTTGCCTTGGCGTTGCCCTCATCTGATGAATCTGTGCAAAAGCACGTTGCAGAGTCTGAGATCACCCCCCCCCCCCCCCCCCCCCCCACACACACACACACACCCCTACAGCAAAGATGCAGATACATGGACATGGACATTTGAACCCTTCAGGGGGCATAACGTAAGGCAGGGATATTCTACAGTGGGTCCGGGACCCCTAGGGGGTCCTCAGCGTTATTACAGGAGGGCCACCAAATATTTGTGTGATAAGAACTTTGTTTTTACATTAACCAGTTGAACCCTAGCTTGTCTATTCTGAGGAGAACATTAGCTGAAAATAGCAGATCTACAAGCTCCCAACGCCATAGTCAATCTGTATAATTGTATATGTAGTGGGGGTTCCTGCCTCATCTCTCTCAGCTAGGGGGTCCTTGGCATGAAAAGGTTGAAGACCTTTAAGATATTAAACGTGAAGCAATCCAAGGATCCGCACAATTGCCCCATTTTAGACTTTAGCTATATTATAGCATCATCCGTGTGGCACGAAGCGACACGCTGTGAGCTTGTACATCTGCTATTTTTTGGCGAAAGTGTTTTAACACAAGTCTTCTCTTCTGGGGGTCCCTGGCACAAAAGAAATTCAGATGGGTGCTCCGCAGTCATATGGATTCGGGGGTCCTTGACACGAAAAGGTTTGGGAGCTACTGACTAAGGTCTCCGGTCGTAAAGGGATTGTGTTATCGATTACTCACCCCATGGAGACTTGAATTCATGGGTATCTTTTTGTTTGTCGCATTCCTAAGCTGACCAGCAGTGGTTCCCTATGGAGACACAAAGAGCCTGCTTATGGAGACACAAAGAGTCTCCTCAAATAATTGGCTTAGCAATGCAACAAAAAACAAAAAGATATCCACGAATTCAAGTAGTCTCCATGAGGTGAGTAATCGATAGAAAAAAAGTAATTTTGGGGGTGAACTATCCCTTAATGGGTTAACAGGCTGTCATAATGAAGACTACTACAGGAGGTGGAGGGACCGCCTGCTCTAGAGTCTATAGACGGAACCGTTAGAATTGACATTCATGGCTTAGATTGTGAACACATGAGACTGGAGGGTGAATGAGAACGGGAACCATTCTTGACTTCCGTGCTTGCCTGCACTGTCCTGATGCTTGATTGGTTTTCCAGTCAAAATATCAAGGTCCATCTATACTATAACTTTGCGAATGTCTGAGTGAGTGAGTGAGTGAGTGAGTGAGTGTCTGTCTGTCACAGCGTTTCTCCTCGGTGGCTGGAGCAATTGATCTGAAATCGCATCACTATCAGCATATGAACACACCTGACATAACTGTGAAGGCCGATTGTCACTTTCACAAATCGTATGCTGTATATTAGCATTTTTATGGTGTATCTATATCTATTTAGCCTACAGTACCTTTTGTGACCACACATGTTAAGGGAGGGGCGCTGTTGTTCAGGCCATGCACAATCACACACAAACCCACACACACACACACACACACACACACACACACACACGGGGGGGGTGGGGTGGGTGGGGGGGGGGGGTGTGTGTGTGTGTGCAGGCGGGCGGGCGGGCGAGGGGGGGGGGGGGGTTCTGGCCCTGTTACAGATGTTGTCCAAAAATCATGCAGATCGGTACACAGTATCTCTGTAGCCGTTAAATGGAACGGGTATTTCTTACATTGATGCTCCTACATATTAGCATGCAAGCACCAGTTAAAGTTACTTTCCATCCCTCATATACTGTGTGCACAGTGCACATCCCATAACCCACACACTGCACATCATTTCCGAGCTCATATCTTTGAACGGGTAAGGGCTAGTTTGTATTAATTGCGAAAATAGCCAATCTACAAGCTGATGAAGTGACTCGTTGTGAGCTTGTAGATTGGCTGTCTTTGCAAACGTGCCAAAATAAATAGTTAAATAAATAAATGATAATTAAGAAAGTGTAGCCTATGGCATGCCCAAAATATCGACGCCATGTTGAAAGTGGTTATAATTCTATATCATATGGTACAGTATAGAATTTCCCTCTGTATTGGGAAAAGAGTGCTGATATAGTAAATAAATACATATTGTGTGTTATATACGGTATGCTGCAATAATAGTGTGCAGGGCAACAAAATCCCAATGCACATCTGGAACACTCAGTAGTAATTTCCTTTCATGTTGGCAAGAAAGGGGTGTCATCATTTTGGTCACTGTAGACCTCTTGCTGGAGAATAAAATACAGATATTAAATACATTTCGAGCGTGGTACTGCTGAGTTTGCTGTATATACCGCACCGTTTTTTTTTATGAAAAGAGAGCTGAGCCAGAAGGCAAAGCTCTCGATCTGCTGGTACATTTTCGTTCTTACTCTCACCAATGGTAAAACAGGGGTCATGACCGAAAGAACAAGATTCCGTATACAAGCGGCTGAAATTAGTTTTCTCAGTAGGGTTGCTGACTGGCATTTCCCTTAGGGCCATAGTAGGGATGGGATGAGAAGCTCAGTCATCCGCCAGGGACTAAGCCCCCATGCCGCCCCCCCCCCCCCCTTTTTCTTTTTTTTCATGCCTTTGTATTTGATGTTATGCTTTTGAAACTGATATTATCCTAGATAAAGTACTATGTTCTACCCGTCTGTCTTTCAATGTTATATGAGATACTTAAAGTGTGGTTCCTGTGGAAATAAGCCTTGGCTTTCTAGGATCTCCTTTTAGTTGACCTTGTACCAGTGATTTGTACTGTCATGAAACTGTACTTTTTTCTATTGCAAACTTCTAATAAATTCTTCAATCAATCAATCAGACTCGGATTAGAACCGCTGCTCCTCTTACAATGGAAAGAAGCCAGTTGAGGTGGTTCAGGCCTCTGGTGCGGATGCCTCCTGGGCGTCTCCCTAGGGAAGTCCTCCGTGCGCATCCAGCTGGGTGGAGAGACCGCGCGCCGCGGCAGACCAAGGACCAGATGGGAGGATTATATCTCCACGTTGCCCTGGATATGCCCTCGGGATCTCCAGAGTTTGAATGTGGCCACATGCAGTAGGGAAGTCTTGGATTCTCTGCTGGAACTGTTGCCTACGCTGCAAGGTGTTGTGAGCTTGTAGATTGGCTATTGTTGTCTTTGTTTGAGGTTTGTTGTGGAGAGAAAATGTACAGTTTCATGACTGTACAGTTCACTGGTACAAGGTCTACTAAAAGGAGATCCATGAAAAGACTAAGCTTATTTCAACAGGAAACCATTAATCAATTATCCATGAAATCTATGGAAAAGTTAAATCTGCAAAACAATTTTACACCACATGTAGTTTGGGGTCCCTAGCCTGAAAACCAGACGAATCTGCCATTGCAAAAGATTTAATAAAAAATGCCCTCATTGGATTTCACTCCCTCTGTAGTTGTCAGGGCCCATGTATGGGCGGCTTTTTCACCAGAGGCATTTTATTCCCCCCTTGGAAATGCAGGTTCCATACAGAGATTCATGCCAGGCTAGGGGGTCCCTGCTTCATCTCTCTCTCTCTCTCTCTCTCTCTCTCTCTCTCTCTCTCTCTCTCTCTTTCTCTCTCTCGGCTAAGGGGTCCTTGACCGAAGACACAAGCTGTATACAGAGTCTGTTTTGTGTATATATTTCATGCATGCCATTCTTCCATGTCAACTAGGGATGGGATGATATGAACATTTCATATCACGATGATTGTGACAAAATCCATTATCCTATGTTTGCCAAAACATAGCAGATCTACCAGCTCACAACACATTGCAATGTGTTGTGAGCTTGTAGATCGGCTATTTTTTGGCAAAGAGATTTGGTACAGAGTAAAAAAAGACTGTAACCTATCAAGTACGTATATTATAAGTATGTTTTACCAATAGAGGGTTTAAATGGTACCAGAACCAGATATGCAGCTCAGCAAATAAAAGGTGAATTGATCCCAGTGCATGACGGAGGACGATTTCACGATAAATTAAATCGCAACGATACGATTATCGTGAGTGTGTTTTATCACGATAAACGATAATATTGCTTATTGTCCCATACTTAATGCCACCCCTGCAGGTTGTTGAAGATGCTGCCCCACTGCTGTCTCCTGCTGCTGCTGTGCCTGGCGCGGCTGCCCATCAGCCCGTCCTCGGCGCTGCCCTTCGAGCAGAGAGGCTTCTGGGACTTCGCCATGGACAGCATGGACGCCGACGGCATGGCGATGCCCATGATGAGGGACGAGGAGGAGGGCTCGGGCGTGTCAGAGGAGCTGCTGCCCCGCCCCGGGGCGCCCGTGTGCCCCTTCGGCTGCCACTGCCAGCTCCGGGTGGTCCAGTGCTCTGACCTGGGTGAGTGTTGTGATTTTTGATTTGCACAACGGAATGTATACGTTATGAATAGTATGCTAGTTCTTTCCTGAGAAAGGTGACGGTTAGTTGTTGTGTGGTGGTGAGGTAAGAAACCCTTGGAGGGCTTTGTAAGAGAACCTCACTGTATATCGCGTAAGCAATTTACCCCGAGTGAGAGGACATTATGCTCTGATAATGTCCTGTGTGAGGGGGTGATCGGACGAGGCGAAGCCGAGTCCGATAACACCCTCACACAGGACATTATCAGAGCATAATGTCCGACCCCGAGTGGTAAATAGCTTTTCTACCACTTTTTCCCATATACATGAAAGAAAACACATAGTTGTAACTTGCAAGGATCTTAAGTTACAATCATTATTGCCTATAAAACTTCCGCGAGACAGCAGATAGTTCTACAAACAACATCTTCTACTCACCAACAGATGGCGCCAACTCCATACTAATCCATGCGTCTAGCTTACAGCTAAGCTAACGTCAGTTAGAAGTACCGTTCCGGCCGTAAATAGAGGCTGTTCGCTTCCAGAAAGGCATAGGTTCAGAGAAAAGGGGCTTTAAAGTTGGCGGATTGCATTGGATCCAAATAAATCGGCGACGTCGTACGCACGTTAGTAAACATAGGACCGCTACGACCGTCATATGTTGGTTGGGGGAAAGGTGTTCCGACTACCTCCTGAAGTCCCCGGATGTACACTGAGGCGCATTGATCTCGTCCTCACACAACTGCGGCGGTTGTTCTGCCATAACCTCCGGAATTTAGCCAATCAGAATCCAGTATTTGAACATGTGACTAGAAAAAGTGGTAGAAATACAATTTGAATTTAGCAATATAAAAAGAAAAATAAAGAAATGAAACTGTGTGTGTGTGTGTGTGTGCGTGTGCCTGTGCGCGTGCGTGCGTGCGTGCGTGTGTGTCCACGCGTGCCTGTGTGTCCAGTGATGCCGACAGTCTTTATCCTTCCAGCCTGACAGTGAGGAGAGGAGCTAGAGAGAGAGAGAGAGAGAGAGAAAGAGAGAGAGAGATTTACCAGATAAAATCATTGAGTTTGGTCTACTATGATTGAGGTACAGTAGAGCTGAAAATACTGAAGCTGAGCTTTGCGTGACTTTCGTACAGTAGAGAACTAGGCCCTCTTTGTCCGTTATCTAAAGCTGGAATTCCTCCCAGGATCACACTGGTGTGTATTTTGATAAAGAAAGGCATCTCTTTGAGGGATTTGGCGTTGTTGACTTGGTTTTGTGTGTGGACGGAGGGTGCAACAGGGAGAGAGAGAGAAGGGAAACGAGAGAAAGGGAAGAAAAAGAGACCAAACTAAAGCAATACTCGGAGCACAGGTCTCCGCCAGGTCAGGTAGGCCAATGGTTCTCAACCTGTGGGTCGGGACCCCCAGGGGGGTCCCCAAATTATTTTGGGGGGTTCCCCAGATGATTAACTTAATGTGCCACATTGTTTTCTCACTCAACAGTAAACAAACCAACATAAAGTGTAATTGTATAGAGGGTATCTGCACTTTTCTAACGTGACAATTTAACACCTTGACGTCCGAAATAGAATGGTGGTTGGTAGATTAGCCGTGAAATTTCTATTATTGTATTGTGATCTGAGACATAATATTATGTTTATAAACATGACCCCGCAGCCCCTCCATCTTGAACAGCGCCGCTGTTTTTTCTTTTTTTTTTTTCCCCAGGCCAGTAACTCACCATGATTTTCTCGATTTCCGTTGGGATAGAATGGGGGTTTTGGCCGATCGTCGATGTCCCCGTGCGTTTCGCGTGCGCGATCCTTTCACGTAAATGTCCCCGCAAATAGTCCATGTGTGACTGAAGAACAGAACTGAAAAGTTTCGCTAGCATAGCCCCAAGCATGGCTGCTGTAGGAGCTCGAGTGTGCAGACAGCAAACGGATGGCTGGGAGTAGCCTTGGAGAAGGAGAGGCGCTGACGTCACCTCTGCTTCATGCACGGTCTGCATGAGCTATCAGTGCACGAGTGGTGACTAGGGAAGGTTAGACGATCGCCGATTTTCGGATCAAAAGCTTTTATTCCGGTTTTAAAGACAAAGTCCGGGAATGTACGACGTGGCTGAGAGTCCCTGGGGGGATGTGCGATATAGTACGGTTTTAACATTAAGGGGCTCCCCGTGGCTTAGAAGGTGTTAAGGACTTAATACCTCTAAAATGACAAATTAAACATTGTCCAAATTGTCTAATATTAGAGGAAGAATTTGTGAAAATAGCTGATCTACATGATCACAACGCCTCACAACACCTCAATCTGCTATTTTCACAATAGAACCGTGTTAGACAAAATGTAAGGCCTCAACTCTTAGTGCTCATCAGGGTGGGGGTTCCCCAGTTAAAATATGATTATTTTGGGGGTCACGGCCTGAAAAGGTTGAGAACCACTGAGGTAGGCTATTGTGGGCCAGCAATGTTGATGGAATATGAAGAATCGCACAGATCCAGCTTGATCACATGACTATAGAGATATTGTGTACCGATTTGCGTGATGTTTGGACAAAATCTGTGGTAGTAATATCAAAAAATGTGTTTCGCAAAACTCCTGGTGGAGGTGTAATAGGGAAATATCAAAAGGGTGGCATTTATTCCTCAATGTGCACGAATGTGCTTGTCACCGCAATCGGACGCTGCATTAATTATTTGAGGTGACAAAACGGAGCACTCCTGCAAACTTTGGAAGCCAATCTTAGCCAATCAGGATGGAATATGAAAAATCTGAAAGACCTGTTTCGTTTAATGACTATAGAGACACTGCGTATTGATTTGCATGATGTTCAGACAAAATATGTTGGAGTAATATTTTATTTTCCTTTGCTGCGATGGTGCCGGAGATTAGCTGCTCATAGACAGACGGACACGGACACAGACACACACACACACACACACACACACACACACACACACGGACGGATGGACGGACGGACGGACAGACAGGGTATAAAACAGTGTTTTACACCCTGCCTTTGGCCTAAAAGAGGCAAGTAAGAGAGAGAGAGAGAGAGAGAGAGAGAGAGAGAGAGAGATGGATGAGAGTGGAAGGATAATGGAACTAATGCGAGAAGAGACACTTTGATCTGGTGGAGATGAAAGGTTTGTAATTTCCTCACTGTCCTTAAGGACTTCCTTCTTGCTGTTCTTGGAATGACAACAACGGATGGGAGGATAAAGGGATGGAGGAATGGAGATGAGAAAGCCATGTGTTCTCTGTAGATGTTTAGATATGACGGTCAGGAGTAGGACTGAGGGTCATAAGCAATTTGGGAGGATCGATAAATCACATACAAATTATGGAAGAAATATATAAATTATTAAAGAAAATATCAATCAAAAACCTGCATACAAATGATATTCAATAATATATATTCAATGGTTTAATATCCTGTTGCCAATCAGAGCATTGGAAAAGCTTTGCAGTGAAATCCAAGACTGGAGTGTTTGGAGAGCTAAAGAAAAATTTACGATGTGCATGAAGTTTATCTTGATAGTCATTTATACAAGCAAAGAAACCTGTTATTTTACACAGAGAATTAAGATTAAGATTCCTGCTATGTGTCACATACACAGTACATTGCTGTATGCAAGATTTTTCTCCGCATTTGACCCATCTCTTGTAGTGGTGAGCCGCACCCGTGCCGCGCTCGGGAAATCAGTAGTGGCGGTCTAACACCTCAATCCAACTCTTGAATTCACTGCATCATCGATAATTACCCAGTGATCAAAGTGGTCCCGCAGCCTTGGACAGGAAAATAATTAATTATCGATCAGACTTGATGAGTCTGAATCAAACTAACGGAGCAAAGTAAGTTAGAAATACCACAAACGCTAAGATTGTAGATAGCAAGTCGTTTAGACAGATGCTTTGACGTTTACCTTCGTAACCTAGTTATATTTTGTTGCATTTTATTTGCATTCTATTTACTTGACGGTTTACCCTGTCATTTGTTGACAAGTAAGTTGCTCAAATTATAAATTGTATCAACTCTTCTGCACACTGCAAAGTCAATTAAAGCCTACAGTAGGTTACACTGTCTGTTCCTCTGCACAGTTAGCAGACCTGTGTGTGTGGATTGGTATTTTGAAGATTTTATTGCTTATGTGAAGCGTTCTTTGGCCTTCTGTAATCATGGGTTGATTGTGATCACCCACAAACTGCCTAGTGTGGAATTCTTTTAAAACATGCGTCTTATGCAGGCGTGGCCATCATGTGCGCACGTACACAGATGTGTGCTCGTGCGTAGGATCACACAAAGTCAGACTCCAAAACCTGCAGTTTTTGGTTAAATTATAGAGCTGTTTCTTGACAGTCTGTGTATCAACAGAGCCTAAGTAAGACATTGCTTGTTAACTTGGGCTTGAATATGAACGTTTTTTTTGTTTTTTCTTACTTTCATAGAGTTGGGCTTGTCTTAATGCATTTACACCCATCGCTCTGTTTAATTGCATATGCATCACTTTGCATCTACGGGCACTTGTACAGTTCATATGCAGTATAATGATATATAATGATAGTCTTTGTTTGTAGGTTATAGATCTACAGTACAAGATCTCCTCTTCCTTTTTTAACAGTCTTTTTCCCACTGATCCTAGCAGCACCACATACTTTTTAAAACGCTTGTATCTCCCTTGAGCACCCGGTTGGTCTCTGTTTTTTGAATACATTTTACTGTTGGTAGTTGGTACTTTAAAGTTGTACCATGTAACTTTTTTTATAAAACAAATCTTAAAATTGTCCTAACTGTTAAATCGCTAAAGTTTTAGAACACCCACTCCGTTATTTTCAGCTTCTGAAGCCTTCTCTTTATATGTTTTCTATGATCCTGGCCGTGGACCGGATTTCGCGCCAAAATGACGTAATCTGCATCATCTGTATACGTTGTGTATACGTTGCCCAATCACATCGCCGATCATGCACACATGGTACACTACCGGCCAATCACAGCGCATCTTGAAGTGGGGTCGCCATATTTGTAGTCGCCCGTGTGTCTCTTTACTCAAAAGGTAATCTCGCCTACCAGGCAGGGTGAAGTAGTCCGTTTCTCCGGAATGCCTGAACGCACAGGAACCAGGGACCCCTCTAAAGATAGCTCTCGGCGTTGTGGAGGCAGACGCGGGGGTGTGAAGGTACGAAAAACGGGCGAAAGACGCGAACGCGACCGCGGTTTGCTATAGGGCTACTGACCACTAGTTGAGCATCTTACACAGTATAGCTTTAAGTATATTTTGATGGATTTTAGAACACACACTATGTTACTTGGATTTTTACAATGCTGTATTAATACTTTTACTTAAGTAAAACATTTGAGTATTTTTCTCCACCCCTGTTCACTATAACTAGCATGGCATCCGTATTTTAGCAATGTCATTATAGTGGTTTTCTTTTCTGAAGTTCTCAGAGATTTCTGAAAATATATACAAAATGTGCCGTTAGTGGCTAATAAGCCTGTCTGTGTTTTAGACGTAAAATACTGTAGTTTTGTTGAATCATCATTTTACAAGCTGCTGCTTATATTTCCTCTCCCAGACTTCCATCCATGGCGGGTAAATGTGGAAGCGTGTAATTTGCAGAGATGTCAGTGCTTATTTAGAACAGATGTATTCTGGCTGTGGCGTCTGTCTTACTTCAGTCAGCGTGCATCCCATGATGTCGAGTACTTTGTGTTGAACAGTAGTTAGGGGGCACCGGGGTTTTTGGGGGTGCTAGTTTTGTCAGCTGGCGGTAAGTACGTGGGGATTTGGGGCGGACGTGAGTGAGTCGTTGTGGTATTGGGGTTTACTGGGACGGGGAAAGAGGGGGTGTTTTGGGTTCAGAGGATTCGATTCTCCCAATGCCGGGCATTGGTGAAAGCTTTTGGCCGAGTCTGTGGGTGTTAAGTGTGATGTAGGCGCACAAATGTGAGGGTTCGCTTCTCGCATGATTAAAGACTACAGGTGTGGAATGCAAATATTTCTCGCTGCAGAGACAAACACATTTACCTCCGGGTCACTTGCAACATGTTTTGAATAATCATATCCTTCCTGCTGAAGCGGTATTAGCGCTTTGCATTAATACACCTTTGTTAGACCTCCTCCTTTTTTTCCTCTACACCAAAACGTTGCTGAATGTTCACACCCCAGAATGGGGACACTGGGGTTCATGTGGTTACCCGATTGTAAGACAGAACTGAATCAAAGTCCATTTGAGTCCATTTGATCTTTCACCTCGACCATTTTAATCTTTGCTGTCTGATGAAGGCTACTGGCCATGTCTGACTAAAAGGCTACATTACCAGGGACATCAGAACTTGAGTCAAAGGCGATTGGAGCCTAACATCAGGGCGAGGTGCCGAAGGGTTTGATCCCTGCCTGATGACATGGATGGAAGGGTGTGGGTCAGTGAAGGCACAGTCATACATCTAAACATAACCCACAGATAGACAGCTCTGGCTAGAATCCTTTTTGAGTCAGACGTGGTCAGTGGCAGACACGGATCCCAAGCCTTGGGGCGACTGGCAGGCAGGCAGGCTTGAATCATGGTTGTGGTCCCCGCGGAGGCCTGCCCTGATGGGGGTTCACTTTAACCAGGCCTGTCTGGTTCCTGGCCACATCTTAACACACAGCTCCCTGATGTGGTCTTGTTAATGATCAGTGTTTTTTTTTTTTTTTTTTTTTCGTCCAGTGAGCGTGCTGCTGCTGGTTTTCGTTTTTCCAGACACGCCCCCCTGAACGGGGCTTGAGAGGCAGGTGTACAGTGTGATGCCTTAAACTAAAGTGAGCCACATGGCACATCAGAGCGTTTCTCCATGTGTCTTCATGAATACATTACTTGATGATCAGTGGTTTGTATTGATAGATAGATAGGGCGACAATCTGGCCAGTGATGTATATCGGACCAGTTATATGGAGACCCCTGGTACCCATATATGGAGATCCATGTACTGTATATGGAGATATGCTGTGAGAGCCCAAACATGCTTACTCAGTTATTCGTTATGTGAAAGTCCAATGATGTCTATGACATCTGTCATCATACGTACAATCCCTTTTATGCTCATACATGGAGATCCCTGTCTGTAGAACCATTCACACAGATATGGGCTGTCTTGACCGTATATGGATTCTGTTAGTGTGGTATGTGGCCGATGTGGCCTCCATATATGGGCATTCCCATATGAAGTCCTGTTAGATATGGGCTTAATATTGATGACATCAGGGAACTCCTTATATGGGCATAGAATGGATTCTGTTAGTGTGGTTTCCCTGACATCACAGTGATGTCAGAGCACAGTGATGTTCAAGCTAATATCTCAATGTATTGCTATTGTACTACTGTTTTATCCCTATGGGGTTTTTGCATAGCATTCACATCTCCGAACTTGGAGCCCTTTAACGCCAGGTTTAACTGTATTCCATTTGTTGCAATAAATGGTAAAATCTACTTTGACGTGAGGTTTCCTGACTAAAGTATATTTAACCACTTAAATCTTAACCATAGCCTACTGAATTGTCCAGAGACCATGGTTCTATACCAGCCTCCATAATTTTTTTCCACTCTATACCAAATCTCTTAGCTGAACAAACGCTATTTTTGCCAAATGTACGCTAGGGTTCAAGTGGTTCATTGTTACATTTAGTATAAACCCCTCTTGATTTCCCATAGCATTTGATGTCAATTGGTGATTTGTTAACCCCAGAGTGTATTTCGTGTTAGATGTGAACAACCATAAACCATGCATGGGAATAAGTGACTTCACCGCATATGACATTAACACATAATGCACACATGCGTGTGTCATGGTGTCAGGGTTCCTCCTATGCCCGTTTTATTTGATGTGTGATTCTGTTAATGGCATTTAAGGGACTTCGTTTGGGACTTCAGTCGAATCAAAACCATCTGGGAAACATCTGGTGTCCCCATCTGTTATAGGAGGCAATTGCATGCGCGCGTGTGTGTGTGCGTGCGTGTGTGTGTGTGTGTGTGTGTGTGTGCCTGCGTGTGTGTGTGTGTGTGTGTGTGTGTGTGTGTGTGTGTGTGTGTGTGTGTGTGTGTGTGTGTGTGTGTGTGTGTGCGTGTGTGCGTTTGCAAATGCGTGCGTGCATGTATATGACTCATCAGTAATACCCCATGCACGGCTATTAGACCTCCATGGTCGTGTCTTAGGCATTTTCTATTTCTAGAACAACAAAGCAGGCCAGGCTGTGAGGGTGCTTATTTCCACGTTGCGTGTGGCAACGTGTGATTGGTTTTAATCCCCAGTTCTGATGGAGGGTTAAGAATAATACACAGCTGTTTTGTTTCCCCTTGGTCGAGGGATGACTAAGATGTCCTGACAGTCACAGTGCAACAGTCCCACTGACCCAGAATACCACGGTCGTTATGATGTCCCTTCACAATGAAATATGACAGCGTTTATCTGTAAATAGAAAATGGATTTCTTTCGAAAGCAACGCAAACATCAAAACGGACACAGAATATACAAACACACAAATATAGCTCATTCCGCGCATTCCTAACCCTCCCCCTTTTCCTCCAAACGCACACAAAACAACAACCAAGGAACTGGGGTGACCCGATAGCAAAGTGGTCAGCAGGCACGTGCACACATAGACATCAAAGGGGGCTTGAGTCCCTGCCCTTTTATCCGTCTGTAAAAAAAGTGCCCTCTCCAGACCATGAATGCAGTTTTTACTATGGTGAAAGAAATGCAAATGCCCTCTCTCCATGCCATAGCCTACCTGAAGGCAGCTTTCAAGAGAATTGCCTTGTCCAAACTCTCCCGAACTTGAATGCAGCATCTTACAGAATTACACATTACACACATCTTAGTTCAGTGTGGTATCAAGTACCGAAAATAGCAGACCTCCTAGCTCACAGCGCGTCACACTGCGACATGCTTTGAGTTTGGAGGTGTGCTATTTTTTATATTTTCACCAAAAGGCCCTTTTAGAAATTTCAGCCCCTGCCTCTCTAACATTCTCTGCACGTCCCTGGTGGTCAGCATTCCACATGGGCACCGAAATCCCTTGATCAGCGAGTGGCTGGTTTGTTTCCAGCCCGGCTGGAGCGTTTGATGAAGGTCATTCCCCTACTCTCTCCACATTTCCTGTATCTCTCTCCACTATTGTTGTTAACAAAGGCTTACAAATGCGCGCGAGGTTTTGGCCAGACAGTGACGACCCAAACCAAGGAACTAACAAAGCAAAACTCAAATGCTACAATCATTTGCCAACGTGGCAAAGAAAGTCATGAGTTTTGTGAATGGAATAATGAGGGTTGAGCACAGATTACTCGCTCCAAACAGGATTTTCAGCACACCACATCCTCAAAACATATACAGTAAACTGTACGAAAACATAACTATCCGCTGACCTCAGATCACACTGTTGTCATTGCCACCATCATTCATATTGGTGTAAGTAGTTCATAAAGTCAAATTCTGTATGAACTGGAGGAGGCTTTGGATTAGGGATGGGACGATATGAAAATGTCATGTCACGATTATTGTGACCAAAGAAATTGCGATTTACGCGATAATCAAAATATCCCCAACATCCATTATCCTGGGGCGTAACATTTGTCAAGAAATAGCAGATCTACAAGCTCAAAACGCGCTGTGAGCTTGTAGATCGGCTATTCTCTTGGTAGAGAGTGAAAAAAAGACTGTATCAAGAACGTACAGTATATTATAAGTACGTTTTACCAATTATAATAGAGGGAACTGGATATGCAGCTCGGCAAATAAAAGTGAATTGTTCCCAGTGCATGACGGAGGATAATTTCACAAAAATATGTAAAATCGCCACGATACGATTATCGTGAGTGTTTTTTATCGCAAATAACGATTATTGTCCCATCCCTATTTTGGATAAATGTTTTACTGTGGTTTCACGTTGGTTTTTCAGGTCTGACTGAGGTTCCCAACAACATCCCTGCCGACACCAAGTTCCTGGACCTGCAAAACAACCGCATCACCGAGATCAAAGAGAAGGACTTCAAGGGCCTCACTAACCTATACGTAAGACATGCTCTCCTCTGCCCAATGCTCATTTATATGGAGTCATGCCAAGAAGTAGGCATATAGTATAGACCATACATGGGCAACTGGCAGCCCGGGGGCCACATGCGGCCCCCACCTTCACTTAATGCGGCCCACAGGTTAATATCGGAACACCGATATGTTAATGATTTCAGCTTTTATTAACTCCAACCATGCAAACATGAACCGCTTTGATTACTTCAGTCTATATTAGTAGCTTAACACCTTCTAAGCCTGGCCGTACTCCCTCGGACTTCCTACTGGGTCCCATCAGCCACGCCGTCTATTCCCGGACTTTTGATATAAATTATAATTAAAAAAAAAAAAACATCGGAAATTCTTCTCTGTGTCTTTTTGGAGCGATCTGAAAGGGTTAATATGCTCTGACAGTCATTTTCTGGTGCTGGGTGTGATACTCCTAATATCCAGCAGGCCACGCCGTTGACTCACATTCTGGATGGATGGCTGGCCAGGAGGAGCCTCATCCTCTCCCCAGTGTTGAAACTCAGCAAGAAGCTCAAACAAGATGGCTGGTCTTTGTCTCTGTTCGTGGATCGCGGTTTCAATCACGTTCGGGCGCCGCTTCTCTATCGCTCCTTTCCCTGCTTCGCCGCACGTAAACGAATGGAATTGATCTCCCCTCCGCCTCGCCAAAGTAAGATCGCCGACCTCTGCAGGATGAATATGTACGCTGTGTCGAGCACTCCAGTACGTGTTGTTATCATGTGGGCTTTGTTTTTTTAAAACATGTTTGTAAATAAATGGCTTATTTCTTCGGCGCTACCTCTGTTCAGAGGGTTCTGCCGCGGCTTGCAACGTGTTAATGACTAGTACAGAAAAAAAAATACTTTTCAGGATTCCAATGAAAAAAGAAAACTAAAATTAATTCAGGATTTCCAATTCAAAAATAGCAAAAAAAAGCAGATCTACAAGCTCAAAACGCGTCGCACTGCGACAGAGTTACTACAGGGGGTCCTCCAAATCTTTGTGTGGTAGGAAAACAAATTTACTTTTTTATATTAACCTCTTGAACCCTAGCGTCCATATTCTGAGAACTTTAGCCAAAAATAGCAGATCTACAAGCTCACAACGCCTCGCAGCTTGTAGATCGGCTATTTTCGGCAAAGAATACAGAGTGAAAGGTCAAGTTTATAAAGTAATGACGGTTCAAGTGGTTAAATATCTGAAAACACACATTGACAGGAATCGAAAATACACTGATGATTGTGCTGTCAAACAATTAAAATGTGGAATCTCTGAAAAAGGTTGTGGGGGTCCTTGGCCTGAAAACATTGAAGACCCCTGTACTAGAGTTTCGGCCCTCACATCTACGTAGAGTTCGGGCCGCTATGCAGCCCTCACACCCACTGTGCGTTGCAGGAGCCGCCTCGACGGCGGCCTGCGGTTGTTAGGAAACCGTTTCTATTTGTGTCAGTCCACTGTCCACCGACCGAACCGTGGCATCAGTGCATGTTACGTTTGTGACGTCTGCGGTCCACCGACCGACCGACCGAGGTGCGCTCTAAATCTGTGTTGTTTGGGAATGGTTTATGGCTGACAGTGCAGGGGCCCACCCATTAGGCAATTTTAATATCTAGGATAGGATATGCAGAAACTATATCGTCACATCGCAGAAACCTTGTATCTTCAAGTTTCTAATTTTTACGTTATTTTTTATAGTAAAGCCCTGCTTCATCATACACAAAACTAGTGAAAATAGCTATTTTCCCTAGTTTAAAACATTTTTAAAACAATAAATACAAAACAAACGGTTTTGGACATACAAGGTTTCCACCGGACTACAGCGATATACTAAAGGGATGGAGTACCGAAACTAGCCAGCCCATCTACAAGCTTTTGTTTTCGCTGTCCTTGAGCATCCCTGAAAACCTTCGCTTATGACGGAGTGCCCAAAATAAGGGACGCCACACGGGTTCATCGTGGTTAACACGGCGAGCACAGACTCGGTAGCTAATAGCTATGGTGGACGTGCCACATAAACAGCTCAGCCCTGCTTGTGTTGGCTCGGCCAGGAGTCAAACACCATTACGCCTATTTCCCGACGGCTCGAGAAGTCTCCTCTTTCTGCCCTATTTAATTTCTCTCTACTCTCTCTTTCTCTCTGCCACCCTTCTCTCTGAGGGCCTTAATTGTATTAAGCCATTTAGAACGGGAACGCACATCTGTATCACTATTATGTTGTGCTTTAGCTATTGAAAAATAGCATATATACTGCGCGGCACCGAGTGCCACGCTGCGAGCTTGTATATCTGCTATTTTTTGAAAAATCGTAAACATTTGTGCAAGTCTTTGAATATTTTGGACCCGATACTATTATAAATGTCTTCTAAATCCTACTTCTAAATCAGTGGTTCTCAAACCTTTTCATGCCGAGGACCCCCCAAATTACATGCATTTGGTCGCAGACCCCCGATCTCAAAATATGTTGTTCCAGGGACCCCCGCAGAAGCAAATATTTAAGTTACAAATGTTCGCTTTTAAAAAGATATAGTCAAAGACTTTTTAAAAAAAAATAGCAGATCTACAAGCTCGCAGCGCGGCCCTCGGTGCCGCGCTGTGAGCTTGTATATCTGCTATTTTTCAATAGTTAAAGCATTAAATAATGTTGGCCTAAGCGGCTTAAAGTCTGCGTTGCCCGGAGCCAAAAGCAGGGGAATAGTCAATCCCCACATCCTCTCTCCTCTTCTCTTACCGGAAAGGCCCAGCTCACTGCTGACCTGCCTTCAAGAGCGCCCACCAAGAGCAATATTGAGGCTGGCAGCGTGGGACAGAAACGTTGACATTGTACAATAGCATCTCTATTAGAGAACTTTACCTCCGCCTACCGTCGGTCTGCCTCCACCTGTCAGCACGGCAGGTGGAGACTAATGACCGCTGAGTGACGGCTCCGCCCACTGTCGTCACTTACTGTATACTGCTCTAACACAGCTGGACATGAGGGAGGAGGGGAGGGGGGAGAGAGAGGGGGGGGGCGTTGAGAGAAAGGAAGGGAGAGAGAGAGAGAGAGGGAGAATGAGATATAGTTAAGGTAGAGAGAGAGAGGGTGGGAGAATGAGATATAGTTAAGGAGTAGAGAGAGAGAGAGAGAGAGAGAGAGAGAGAGGGAGAATGAGATATAGTTAAGGTAGAGAGAGAGAGAGAATGAGGGTGAGAGACATAGAGGGAGGGATTGTGTAAGAGAGATCAAGGGAGAGAGAGAGAGAGAGAGAGAGAGAGAGAGAGAGAGAGACTTTTAATACTTTTTAACAACTCATTTGGATCATAAAAGTGTTTGCTTTCTACATTAGTGCTTTCAAACAATCAGTCATAATCTACCATACAATGAATGCCACAACAGATAATTTAGAGAGCAACAAAGGTGATTCCCACATCATTTTACGGAAAGAAATGCACCTTCATAGTCCCATATATTTTAGAAAGAAATTCAAAAGAGAGAGGGAGGGGGGGAGAGATGGAGAATGAGTGAGGTAGGGGCCGCACACACAGGCACACACAGAGAGAGAGAGAGAGAGAGAGAGAGAGAGAGAGAGAGAGAGAGAGAGAGAGAGAGAGAGAGAGAGAGAGAGAGAGAGAGAGAGAGAGAGAGAGAAGAGAGAGAGAGAGAGAGAGAGAGAGAGAGAGAGAGAGAGAGAGAGAGAGAGAGCTCTTGTTGGCTCTGCAATGTATGCAGATTTTTCCAATGTTCCTTCTTTTTACTGCACTCAATTGATTTCTTTCTGATCCAGTAAAGTGGGATTAGGCTCGTCATCCTATGTCTCCATCCTGTGTGTCTGTGGTATTATTGACAAAAATGCATAATGCATAAACACGTACATTTGAACATCAATTCCCGGCCTGTTTCCCTACACATAGGCCCTGTCGCTGGTGAACAACAAGATCTCCAAGGTCCACCCCAGAGCCTTCAGCGACCTGAAGCACGTCCAGAAGTTCTACTTCTCCAGGAACCACATGACCAGCATCCCCAAGAACCTGCCGCCCTCCCTGGTGGAGCTGAGGATCCACGACAACAACATCAAGAAGGTGGCCAGCGGGACCTTCTCTGGACTGGGCAGCATGAACTGCATAGGTGAGACAAATACCTTCTCTGGACTGGGCAGCATGAACTGCATAGGTGAGACAAAAACCTTCTCTGGACTGACTGGGCAGCATGAACTGCATAGGTGAGACAAAAACCTTCTCTGGACTGGGCAGCATGAACTGCATAGGTGAGACAAATACCTTCTCTGGACTGGGCAGCATGAACTGCATAGGTGAGACAAATACCTTCTCTGGACTGACTGGGCAGCATAAACTGCATAGATGAGATAAAAACCTTCTCTGGACTGCTATGGGCAGCATGAACTGCATAGGTGAGACAAATACCTTCTCTGGACTGGGCAGCATGAACTGCATAGGTGAGACAAAAACCTTCTCTGGACTGGGCAACATGAACTGCATAGGTGAGCCAGATGGTGATGGTGATCAACGATCAAGAGCAGAGGAGGAAGGGGGCGTGGTGGCGCAGTCGGTTGCACTGTCGCCTCACAGCTAGAGTGGGTTCGATTTCCGCTGGGGACGCTGTGGGCGCTGGGGCCGTGTTCTCTCCCCCCACGTCATCAGTGCCCATATATACCCTAAGTGGGGTTTGCGAAAGGGCCTTTCTGTGTGGAGTTGACATGTTCTCCCCGTGTCTCCTAGGTTAGGTACCCTCACAAAAAAAAACATGCAGTAATCCTGGTCTCTATACTGCCTCCCCCTGGCCAGTCCGTTGTCTCCCCAGGTTGGCAGAGGGAGTGTAGCGCCCAGGATTACATTAGATAATTGACACCGGGTGAAGAATAGGTTACAAAATCGTGGGGTAAAATTTAGTAAAAAAAAAAAAAACAGTGGTGGAAAATAAACTAAGTACATTTACTCAAGTACTGTACTTAACTTAAAATGTTGAGGTATTTATTTTACTTTACTATAGTTCGATCTTTTTTTACAGGGGTTCAGAGATGACTATTTTACATGTATAATATGTCTATAAACAAATAGCTTAATTCACAATACAGGCACTTTAACTTTTATGTTAATCTCATTAAACGTCGCATGAAGCATGGCCAATGCCCAGCTTTGCGGTACGGACAGACATACAGACAAAGACAGATGTAGGAGCGGTTAGCATCGCAAAAAAAAAGAAAAAAAAAAGAAAATCAACAGGCAAACAACATGCAAACTAAAATCACTTCATGGCATTAAAACTGGTTGTCTTTGGTTGGTTTAATCTCTGTATAAGGCTGTTTAGTTAAGCAATAACGAGAGGGTGTTGGTAAATTACTGTACAGTATGTAGTACAGTCATTTAATTTTTTTTTTTAACATTTTCATATTCTTTTCTATGAAAGCCAAAGGTGTAAGCTATCAAATAGTTTTGGAATTTTGTTTCTAGCTGCTACAGAGGCTGAGTAATACGTTTTCCCGAAAAAGAGTGGGTCATTTTCAAAATGGACTTCGGTCTTTAAGGCTTTTTTCAAATCGGACTTATGGGTTGTCAAGGCGATGCGATGCCGATCTGTATTTTTTTGAAGAGAGACAAGTTCAACAGCACAGCCTTGGTGAAGTTTAAGGTGGATGATAAGGCGTTCCCAGTGAAGACTACACACTGAAACCCTTTTCTCCACTGTGGACACGCTGGTGACTCTTCAGAGAACTTGACCGTGTGAAACCCTTGTCACACTGTTCACACACAAAGGGTTTTTCTCCACTGTGGATACGCTGGTGTTCCTTTAGGTTACTTAACACACTGAAACCCTTGTCACACTGTTGACACACATAGGGCTTTTCTCCACTGTGGACACGCTGGTGATTCTTCAGAGAACTTAACCGTCTGAAACCCTTGTCACACTGTTTACACACAAAGGGGTTTTCCCCACTGTGCATAAGCTGGTGCCTTTCCAGAGAACCCAACTCATTGAAACCTTTGTCACACTGTTTACAGATTAAGTGTTTTTCTCTACTGTGGATACGCAGGTGCCTCTTCAGGTCACTTAACCCTCTGAAACCCTTGAGACACTGTTTGCAGGCAAAGCGTTTTTCTCCGCTGTGGATACTCTGGTGACTCATCAAGTTACCTAACTGACTGAAAGCCTTGTCACAATGTTTACACACATAGGGTTTTTCACCACTGTGGACACGCTGGTGAACTTTCAGATCAGTTGACCCTCTGAAACCCTTGTCACACTGTTTACAGATGAAGGGTTTTTCTCCACTGTGGGTGCGCTGGTGCCTCTTCAGGTTTCTTAACACACTGTAACCCTTGTCGCACTGTTCACAGGGAAAGGGCATTTCTCCACTGTGGATATGCTGGTGCATCCTCAGAGTAGCTAACCGTCTGAAACACTCGTGACACTGTGTACACACAAAGGGTTTTTCCCCACTGTGGATACGCTGGTGCCTCTTCAGAGCACCTAACTCTCTGAAACTTGTGCCACACTGTTGACAGACAAAGGGTCTTTCTCCACTGTGGATGAGCTGGTGTACCTTCAAATGACTTGATTTACTGAAGCCCTTGTCACACTGTTTACACACAAAGGGTTTTTCTCCCGTGTGGACACGCTGGTGTGCCTTCAGGCTGCTTATCTGACTGAAGCTCTTGTCACATTGTTTACAGTGGTAGGGTTTTTCTCCTGTGTGGACACGCAGGTGTACTTTCAGGTGGCCTAACTGAGCGAAACTCTTATGACACTGTTTACACAGGTAAGGGTTTTCTTTAGTGCGGACATGCTGGTGTTTCTTCAGAGTCGATACCTCAACGAAGATTTCATCACATGTGAGGTTTTCTTTCCTTTCTAAGTCATCGAATGTTTCCTTAAATTCCTTACTTCTCCTGGCTGAGATGAAGTCCTCGCAAGATCTTGGTTGGTCTGTGTCACCTTGTTTCTGGCTGGTTACACAGCTGGTGATTTTCCGACAGGAAGATGAGGGCTTCTGTCCATTGCTCATCATTTGACAGTAGAGGTTGTTGTGGCTCCTCTTCTGTGAATTGGCGTTTGTAGTCTGGAAAGATTTGGTTTTGATGTATTCTCCGTCACTCTCTTTCTCCCCCTCTTGTTGTCTATGCTTCTATCCTTGACTCTCCGACACTCATAGTACACTCTTCCTGTAAAAAACTTCTCTGAACCGTACTCAGACAAATTGTGACGTTTAAAATGAACGTCACATCTTATTCAGGTTGACCTGAGCTCTGGTCTGACGCCACTCAACACAAACCGTTGACATCATTCCTTAATAACACCGATTTGCACATCTCACAGTTGCAATTCACCCAGCCGTGTATTAAGTTGATTAATTAAATCGAGTTGATGACCAAACCCGGAAAACATGCTTGGAAAGTGCTATTTATTGCGACAGAAGGTCGCAGTTAACCTGCACATCCCATCAGTAGGTCCGCGACTCCGCGATTCCGTAACACCTCAATGTCTATAGCTGACCTCAATGCCTATGGCTGACCTGCCCATATAGGCTGACCTGCAAATATATAGAGTGATCCCTGATATCATCCTGCCCATATATGGAGGCTGACCTGCCCATATATGGAGATCCCTGATGTCATGGACCTCCATATATCACCTGGATCTCCATATATGGCTATGGCTGTTCATTCTGACATCACCAGGATGACTCTCATATCTGTGAATGCCAATATACAGTATGTACATGTTAGTCTATATGCCCATATCTCCATATACATGGATCTCCATATATGGGTATCAGGTATCTCCATATGGGTAACTGGTCCAATATATATATATTAATGAAGGATAAAATAAAAATAAAAGTGCATATATGGGTATTCCCAGATGATGCCCTGTTAGGGGAACCACACTAACAGAATCCATATATGGCCAAGACAGACCTCGCCCTTTAGGACAGACGTAGGAGCGGTTGCAGTAGCACTGCTCAAAAAATGTGAGTAGTTCTCCCATCACTGCTCAAGAAAAGTATAATTGTCTCTGTTTGTTGTTGTTTTTTGAGCTCCAACATCTGTCTTTGTCTGGGCTCTGAAGCATGGCCTACATCTGGCCTACATATTGGCATAAAGCGCTCAAAGTGTGTTATGCCCCCCAAAATGTCCGGGCTCTGAATCTAGATCATCCATCGAATAAGTACAGATTAGGCCTCTAATAATTATACAAAGAAAAGCCACATTGCAGGGGTAGATTATTTATAACAATATAAACCACTTACAGTATGTCTCAACTCTCAAAACAGTTATAGACCTTGTAATTTTCCACCTTGACTTTAATAGCTTGAAAATGGTTTAGTTTTTGCAATTTTATCGTTCTTTGAAGCTCATTGCAGGCCAAAGGGGCAGACTACTGAAGACGGTATTGTACTGCAGGGTACAATTTTAAATATGAGATAAGATAACATCAGATAAAACTATATTCATCCCTGAGAGGAAATTTGGTCAATCCTGGAGCCAGGAAAATATAAATACACACATAATTCTCCACGGCAATTAACTAAACTAACATCTAACATAGAGAAAGAAAAAAGAAAGAAAGTTAGAAAGAAAGAAAGAAAGAAAGAAAGAAAGACAGAAAGAAAGAAAGAAAGAAAGAAAGAAAGAAAGAAGTAAGTAGAAAATAGAGCAGGCAAAGTCTCAGATTTGAACAAATCATTTATTCTGTCTTCCAGAGATGGGAGGAAATCCCATCACAAACAGTGGTTTCGAGCCTGGGGCCTTCAAGGGACTGAAACTCAACTACCTACGCATATCTGAGGCCAAACTGACTGGCGTACCCAAAGGTAACTCATTCATATGAACACACACAGAGACACAGCACCGCATCTGCCTGGCTGACACACACACACACACACACACACACACACACACACACACACACACACACACACACACACACACACACACACACACACACACACACACACACACACACAGCGGAGCCTTCACATTATCATCCGCGATGGCGTCTAATTAGAGAGCAGGTTGTTGATTACAGAGTGAGCTTCGATACGATTTTTGAAGCTGGTCCATTAGAAGCCATTTATTTACAGATTTACAGCTGATTAAACAGGAAAAGCTGTTTGTGTAATAAGCAGGTGAAGAGAGCACAATGGATTTGGGTCAGGATTGTAACCTTATGCGGCGGAGCCTTACAGTCTAGTTCTCGCGTCTCTCTCTCATCTCTCTCTCTTCCTAGACCTCCCAGACAGTCTCCATGAACTCCATTTGGACCACAACCAGATTCAGGCTGTGGAACTGGAGGATTTGAGTCGGTACAAACACCTGTACAGGTAATGCCACACCTCCAACCTCACACACAACTGCTTTCAAAACTGCTCCTCCCTCCTAGCCTGGCCCTTTTTAATTGCATTCCTGGAGAGAATAATAATGACAAATAATATATTTCCAGCCTGCAGTGACACCTAAGGGTAATGCTAAGAACTACAACTGAATGCCACCATATAACAGTAGTACTGTATGCCAGATATTTGGGTCCGATTGAGGAGTCCTAGACCACTGATTAGTGAAACAGTATAACGTGCTGTAATCAATTTGAAAAACCTGATTTGATTACATTTTCTATTTGAGAGCAATTCACTTTTACACAAATAAATAAAAATACAATAAAATAAACACAAATAACTTTAAGCCAGGTTGAAAGTGGTAAAAAAAAGAGAAAAAAAAAGAAAAAAAAAGAAAAAGGTTAAGGTGTATCAGCCCGATCAATGTATTGGTGGTTTGGCTCTAAAAAGTAGTAGAGAATACTATTATAAACTTTTAACCAACCCTCTTTCTACCCCGGTGAAGCATCTTTTCATTTCATTCCATTCCTTCAGATTTTTACACATTAACTCTTATTATGATAATAATAACTTTATTGTATTTTGTATATGGTAAAGATGACACATACACAGTAGAACACCAATACATTACATCCTTTCTATAGGATTTTGTGCCCTTTACTTTAGTTTCTTGCCGGTCTGAAGCCATTTTGAGGTTACATTGTCGTTATCTGTTTCCATAATGAGTCATATTTTCTAATATGTGTGTGTGTGTGTGTGTGTGTGTGTGTGTGTGTGTGCGCGTGCGTGTGCGTGGTTGCCAGGTTGGGTCTGGGCTACAACCACATCCGTCACATAGAGAACGGCAGCCTGGAGTACCTGCCCAGACTGAGGGAGCTGCACCTGGAGAACAACCGTCTCACTCTCGTCCCCAAGGGCTTGCCGGATATGAAATACTTACAAGTGAGCTTTCAATATTCATTTCATATTAATTTGCACCAATGCGTTTATCAGTTTAAAGTAGAAAACAAATCATGTTTATAGAGTATGTGTTCATATTGTTTGCACTCTATACTGTAGGCTACATGAGATTTTCTATGTTACCATGAGTGACATTTTTTGAAACATGTCACCTGTTAAAGGTCTACTATATCAACGCTATAGCGATCAATAACAGAGGTCTCCCCGTCTTTCGATCAAATCAGGAGAGGCATTCATCAGTTTCAATTTGATTGTGCTCCACTTTCAATTCTGTCTGCTCGTTTTATTTCATCGCTTCCAGTTTCAGTTGTTTATCCTGTATCTTGTATCTCTCGATTGGATAAAATTGGTAGCCTGACCAGAAAATGTATTTTCTGAGACAGGGAGAGCCCCTGTTACTGAACAAACACTCAACAGCAATGATTAGGCTACTATCAGAATATAGAGCCACCGTATTTAACACTTATTTTGACCCAAATAACAGCACTTACACCCCTCCTCACCAGCACGTTCTGCTATACCCCTTCCCGTCCCCTAGGTGGTGTACCTCCACTCCAACAGCATCAGTCAGGTGGGCGTGGACGACTTCTGTCCCCGGGGCTTCGGGATGAAGAGGACGTTCTATAACGGCATCAGCCTCTTCTCCAACCCCGTCAAGTACTGGGAGGTGCAGCCCGCCGCCTTCCGCTGCGTCAGCGACCGGCTGGCCATCCAGTTTGGAAACTACAAGAAGTAGTGTGGGGCAAGCCAGAGACTAGGGATGGGACGATATGAACATGTCATATCACGATTATTGTGACCAAAGAAATCACAGTTTACGATATTATCGTGATAATCAAAATATCCCCAACATCCTGGGGCGGAACGTTTGCCAAAAATAGCAGATCTACAAGCTCACACAACGTGTCACAAAGTGATGCGTTGTGAGCTTGTAGATCGGCTATTTTTTGGCAAAGAGATTTGGTAGATGGTGACAAAAAAGACTGTATTAAGTACGTATATTATAAGTACGTTTTACCAATAGAGGGTTTAAATGGTACCGGATATGCAGCTTGGCGAATAAAAGGCGAATTGATCCCACTGCATGATGGAGGACAATTTCACGATGAATTAAATCTCCACGATATGATTATCGTGAGTGTTTTTATCACAATAAACGATAATATTGCTTATCGTCCCATCCCTTGCAAAGACAGGGAGAGATGTGGGGAGGTAGAGGGGGAAGGATGGAGCCAGTGGTTGAAAAAAGTTTTATTTAAGTGAAAGTTTCAATGCTGCAGTGTAGAAATACTCTGTTACAAGTAAAAGTCCGGAATTTAAAATGTACTTAAGTAAAAGTAAAAAAAAAGGTATTGGTATCAACATTAGTGTCAAAAGAGTGAAAAGTAGAAAGTACTTATTATGCAGAATGCCACATTTCACAAGTTTTCAAATGCTTGAAAATCTTTTGAAAATAGCAGATCTACAGTACAAGCTCGAGCTTGCAGATCGGCTGTTTTCAAATGGCCGAAATGCATACAAGGCTGAAGTGTACAGTGTATGTTTTGTAATAATAATCAAATTCTACAAATTAATTAGTTGTCAAATAATTGTAGCTGTGTAAAAGTACAATATTTGCCTCTGGGATGTAGTGGAGTACAAGTAAAAATACTGAAAATTGGAAATACTCCACTACAGTAAAAAAAAAAAAAGAAAACTCAAAATTGTACTTAATTACAGTACCTGAGTAAATGTACTTAGTTTCTTTCCACCACTGGACGGAGCTACAGGAATTGAGATGAGGAAGTTAAGTAATAAGTAAAGCAAAGTTATTATAAATGAATAGAACAATTTTTTTTTTTTTTTTTTTTCATTTTTTTTTTTTTTTTTTTTTTTTTTGAGAGGGGGAGAGAAATGGAGATCGTGAGCGAATTAGCCATACTTAGTTGACCGGAGTCCCCCAGAGCTCAACACTAGGTCCGCTCCTTTTGTCTCTACAGCAAAATCTCGTTGGGGAAAATAGCCAATCTACGAGATCGCAATTTTGTGCGAAGTGGTTAACAGAACGACTAAATGCAAAGAGAAATGAAAACTATTTTTTACAAAGAACTTGAAGAGACTGGAAAGCCATGTGCCTACTTTTCACACTAAAATATAAAATGTCACCAAAATGCTAAGCAGAATTTATGTTTTTTTGCCACACTGGGCATAGATTGTTTGTGGAGCCTTTTTGAAAGGAATGTATTGTTATTTTTTTCCCCAGCCAAAAGTATGGAACAATAAGTATTGAAAACCTGTGAAGCATCGTTTCATTTCATTCCTTTTTATTTTTCCATGATAGCTCTTATTGTGATAATAGTTATTTTAGTATGTATTATGATTTGGTAAAGATGAGATACAGTAGAAAATCAATTCAATACATGTTGTGTATGTATAGTTACGGTGCTCTTTCTATGGGATGTTGTGTCTTCTGGTTCTGGAGTCGCGTTCTAAACTTTTACTTTTGTTTCTTGCTGGTCTGAAGCCATTTGGAGGTTGCATTGTGTTATCAAAGTGTACTGTATGTCCATTATTGGGTAATTTTCACACCATGTACGGTCATAGCACAAAATAAAATTAAAGCCACAATTCCAGTGCATCAGTCCAACAGGTTTTGTAACTGAATGTCAGGGGAACAAACGGAATAGACGCTAAATCAGGTTCAAGATTAGAATTACATTGTGTCTTTAAAGGTGCTTTGACTGAATATTTTATTAGCAGTTTACAACAGAAGAAGAACAAAAAAAGCACAGGAGAGTACAAATACACGGTCTGAGGATTTTAAACCCAAGAAAGCCTATGGCTTGTTTCCATTGGGGTCTTTGTACTCAATTGATATATAAATGACATTTAAAGTTAAAGCTCTAATTGCTATAGTACTTGTTCAGTACCTCCCCATCTCTCCAGCTATTTAGAAAGCAGAATTGTATATTTTCAGCTGGGTCACTCACTAATTGTATTCAATTTCAGGAGAGAGAGAAGCCATTTATCAGCTTCAATTTGATAGCGTTCTGGTGCCAATTTTTGGATGCTCATTCAGTTGTTTCATCACTGCCAATTTTCACTTGTTTATCCTGTTTCCCGCATATGCGTCCACTCTCCTGATTGGGTGAAATTGGTGTCCCGACATGAAAATGTATTTTCTGTTTACAGAAGAGCTGGAGAGAGATGGGTGAGACCCCTGTTACTGAACAAACACTCAATAGCAATGATTAATATGGGAAAACAGAGATACTCAACATGATTTTGAACCAAACAATCTACTCCACCTTATTACAAATGTCTGTTAAACTGCAGGAAACAGTTTTAACACAACCAATCTGAATAAATAATAGCCTAATTTTTCACATTTCCCCCCCTGTTGTCCTGATTTAACAGCACCAACCTGCCAGTGTTGTATACAGTGATGAGTATGAGTATCCTGTGCCTGTACAAACTATTATGCTTGTCTGTATTATAATTTAGTAGAGCATCCCTTGAGGGGATACTGGGTCTGGGTGTAGAAGGGGGGGCCTTGTCCCATATAGAAAGAACACACACAATAGCTTTGGCCTGAACCACAGAGTGCAGTGTGCCCTAAAGTAGGGCCCCAACAATCCCAGTGTCTGGTGCATTTGTTTTACACAGCTTTTTCATTTTTCTTTCTTTCTTTTATGCTTTATTCGCCTGGGTGGGGGTGGGGTATTAGGAGGGTCAAATGGGAGTTAGCCTGTTGTTTAGGTTGGTCTCTACGGTATATATGGCCCCTATTACTTTAGCCATGCGTATTCTGCCTTTTGTAATGTCCTTGTAATCTGACAAGCTACTTTGCTGCATGTGAATAAAAGACATTTTTAGCCTGCCCAGCCCTGCCGCATCGAGACAAGAGGGGAGAAAGGAAGAGATGACCTTGGTTTGCAATGTTTGTGTGTGCGAAATAAAGGAGACATTCAATTCACAACAGTTGATGAGTGAATGTGGTGACGCATAACAACATAGGATGAGCGGAGGAAAGGGGAGAGGAAACATACCCATGCACAAGCACACACTGGATGAATGGATGGATGGTGGCACTTGGTAGATAAGATAAATATTGTATAGATAGATACTGTAGATACTGTAGATAGATACTGTAGATAGATAGTGAGTGAGTGAGTGAGTGAGTGAGTGAGTGAGAGAGTGGAGAGCTGGAGATCTAGGGAGAAGAGTAGCCCTTGAATGGCTGTGATAGTATGCATTCATGTGATAGTACATGCATTCATGTGATAGTACATGCATTCATGTGATAGTACATGCATTCATGTAGTCCTATTCCAGATACTGTATGAAATGTATACAACATCAGCCAATCTATAGGGCTGTCAATCAATAAGGCTACAGCTGGTCTAGTATCATTCAAGCACACACAGGTGTGGCCCACTCTCTCTTTTTTAAACTTAAGTAAAAGTATCAAAAAGTATCAATACTGCAGAGTAAAAGTAAAAGTCCTGAATTCAAAGTTTACTTAAGTAAAAGTACAACAATATTGATATCATAATGTACTTTAAAGTACAAAAAGGAAAAGTAGGATGTGCAGAATGTCCTATTTCAAGTTTTCAAAATATCTTTTGAAAATAGCAGATCTACAATCTCACAATGCATTGTATCCCACACATTGTGTTGATCTGCTATTTTCAAATGGCTGAAATGTATAAAGGGCTGAAGTGGTTAATGTAGGCCTATTGTTTTCGTAATAATAATCAAAATACCAGGGGGTACCCAGCAAAATGTATGATAGTCAGGAGGACTCGGGAACCAAATTGACAAATGCCAGGGCAGGAAGGCCATCAAATAAAACAAGATTTTAGTCAAATTAAAATAATTTGTTGAATTTAAGGGTTAGGGATGATAACCTAATCTGCAGTGAAATACATGATGGTATTTACAATAGTATGATCCATGCTCAGCCCTGCACCAATCAAAGTCACTGGATTGGTTTAAATGGGGATGGGGACTACATGGGGACTATTGTCTACATAACAAGAAAGAGACACCGGTGTCTAATGTCTACATATTGACAAGAAAGAGACCAAGGAGAAGGTGGTAGGCTACAGTCAGCTTGGGCATTCAGGCCACTGTGGCCTCAGGTCATATCATTTCTCTGAGGGGCACAAGGCCAAACTGAGGGGCATGGCCTTCATGCCCTCCATGAAATTCCTGCCCTGGTATCTGCACACTTCTAAAGTGACAGGACTTTTTAATTCCTCTAAAATGTCAAATTAAACAGTGGCCAAATTGTCAAATATCAGTGGTAGAGATTGTGAAAATAGCAGATCTACATGCTCACAATGCCTTGCGTTGCGAGGCGTTGTGAGCACGTATAGCATAATATCTGCTATTTTCACAGCAGTAGATCTGCTATTTTCACAATAGAACTGTGTTATAGAAAATGTAATGCCTCAACTCTTAGTGCTCTTCAGGTTGGAGGGGTCCCCAGTTAAAATATGATTATTTTGGGGGTCACAGCCTGAAAAGGTTGAGTTGTTAAACCACTGGTGTGCACAGTCAGGGGCGTCACAAGAGGGGGGAGGGGGGGGAGGGGGGGGGGAGACTGTTACTAGGGCCCAAGGTGGAGGGGCCTTGGCTTAATTATTTAATACTTTAGCTATTGAAAAATAGCAGATCTACAAGCTCAAAGCGAGGCACCGAGTGCCGGCGCTGCGAGCTTGTAGATCTGCTATTTTTGAAGTCTTTGATAGGCTATGTATTTTTTAAGCGAACATTTGTAACTCAAATTTTGCTTCTGGGGGGTCCCTGGAACAAATATTTTGAGATGGGGTATTTTGAGATGGGGGACTTACCCCAGATAGCAAAAAATGTAGATTCAACGTTGACATATAGTGGGTAGTGTTGAATTTTGGTTACGATTGAAGACTGATGGTTTTTCTACATTGATTCACTGTTGTATTGCAGCGCAACATTCAAGGCTTGAAATGCCAGCATTGAATCTGCGTTGAATCTATGGTCCAAATTCAACATTAAAATGTCAACATCTTTTTTCTTGATGGGGGGAGGGGGGAGGCACACCCCTCCTCACACCCCCCCCTCCCCCCATATAATGATTGAAATGACAACATTGATTCAACGTTTTATCCATGCAGTTTGCCATTTTCTTTTATTTTTTTCTTGTTGGGGGGAGGGGGGCAACCCACTCCTCCTCCTCCCCCCTCCTCCCTCCCCCCTCCTCCTCCTACCAACATTGATTCAATGTTTATCTATGACATTTGCCTTATTCTTTTTTGACGGGTGAGAGAGGGGGGATGCCTTCGCCTCCCCTCCCCTCCTCCCCCTACCTTCGCTAACCCTAACCTTAGCTGCCCTTGGGTTAGGGTTAGCCTTCTGGAGCCCATGGAGTGAATCTAAAATCAGATTCTCGATCAGTGCGTCGCTCCGATTCGCCCAATATAAGTTTCCTTCCACACAGACCTACGGTTTACAACTATAGGCTCTTAAAGGACAACTCCGCCCTAAATCACTTCTAGGCTGTGTTTCTTACTTGTTTTGATCCAAAATGACTGTCCATGGGGTCTATTAGGCATAAATGCTCCTGTTGTCTGATTTCCACAGCCAAAGCCAGCAGTCCGCAAAGCATAAAGTGGAACCCATAAGCCTCTTGCTTTTACACTCTTTATTTCTAGTCAAAAGTAATTTTCTTTTTCATGAATGTGTTACTAGTTGTCATTACAAACACATCCATGCCTTTGTTATCCCATACAAGCCACCACAGTCTCTAAAATCATGTTTTGAGGTCAGCACTCTGCTGAACTGTCAATCAAAGTGAACGTACTGGCCAATCACAGTGCGTCTTTTCCGGGACTTGGCAAAAAGCATAACAGCCTAACATCTGTTTAGCAGTGTGTGGTGTCTTTTTTTGAGACATCCAAGGCATGGATGTGTTTGTAATGACAACTAGTAACACATTCATGAAAAAGAAAAATCACTTTTGACCACAATAAATAGTGTACAAGCAATATGCTTATGGGCTCCAGTCTATGCTCTGAGGGCTGCTGGCTTCGGCTGTGGAAATCGGACAACAGGAGCATTTCTGCCTAATAGACCCCATGGACAGTAATTTTGGATCAACACAAGTAAGAAACACAGCCTAGAAGTGATTTAGGCGGAGTTGTCCTTCAATTTCCAAGTGCAGCGGTTCTCAAACTATGGGTCGCGACCCAAAGTGGAAGGAAAAAAAGACGATGTCCCTCACTCGGATATTACACCAGGCAGTCGTCTCGTGCATCAACTGACGACGATAGGCCGTGCTTCAATACACAATGTCACATCATGCATGTATAATTTGGGGGGCTGCGTCCACGACCAACGTGAAACCTCTCTCTCTCTCTCTCTCTCTCACACACACACCCCGACACCACACACACACACACACACACACCCACACACACACACACACACACACACACACACACACACACACACACACACACACACACACACACACACACACACAACTAGGCAGGAAATATTATTCATATTAAAGAGATGGAAAATTCAATGGAGTTGGTCCTGAATGACTGCGACACTTGTAAGTGTGAAAGGTCACTGAAAATATTGAAAACGTGACCTTTGGGCCTAAACAAATCATGAGATATTAGAAAAACATCAAAGGGATGGTGGGGGTGATCATCACTTGGATCTCAATACATAAATATCACAACACTGACCTCATCAAACCCTACATAGTCATACATGGAGATGACTGGATCATCACCTAGATATCCATATGGAATGACAATGACTCAACATCTCATGTCACCCTCGGGGATCTCCAAATATGGGCATATATGGGCCCATATATAGGTAATGTCCATATGGACACATTCGGAGATCCCTTATGTGTCTCTCCATAGATGGAGCTGACTATAATCACCTGCCATATCCCTGCCCATATATGTTTCTATGCATATATGGAGCTGACTATCTGATCCTCATATATGAAGATCACGTCACTGATCTCATCAAACACTGGCCTACGTCATGTTGTAGTCATCAGATGGACTACACTTTAACTTTATGCATCGGGTGGAAGCAGTTTACCCTCAAATACTTCCATGTGTTCAAGGGCATGGTCATTTTAGTTCCTACAAAATAAAACAGATGAGGTGTAGTTTAGCTTATTCTTTTAAGATGCAAAAATAAATATATATGTGAGTGTACTTTTCAGAGTAGCAATTGATTGCTGTTCAGGTGACAACAGATTGAATATTAACACAATATCTTAATGCTACTAAGTCAAAGAGAGTCAGTTAGTGTATAAAACGACTGTTTTTCGGTATAAAAATGAACTCTGCTCTGGCCAGGAGAATTTGGCAAATCTTTTATGGCCTGGGAACAAGTTTATTAATGGCCAACTATTTTCCTATGTTGATTCAACCATATTTTGCTATCTGGGTAGTATCAATATTCAAGTAGTAGTAGTATTAATATGCAGCTGGAACAGGGGGTCCCTGGAGCTCCGGGGGTCTTGGGAGGGGTGGAGGTTGTGGTTTGCCAGGCAAGGACTGTGTGTGCAAAGTTTGGCATGGTTGGGGCAACGGTGGCAGAGATATGAGTTGGGGAAAAGTGTGACGTGACGGACAGCCAGCATTTTCACGCGACAGGACCAACTACATCGGACTCAATGTCAAAAATCAAGTCAGAATAAGTGTATTTTATCTGAAAAAATATATAATTGATGCTGTGTGTTTTTTTATAACATTCCTATGTAAAATAAAATCCGGATTTATTAATATAATTATAGGCTATTAATGATATTATTAAAATTATTTATAGTATGTATTATAATTATAATAGTTGTAATAATTATTGTTATTATCATTATCAATCAATTTATTATCTAATATAATCTTTGCATAAGTGTTGTTCATCACATGAGAAACAATGCATTGTTGCATCAGCAGTTACAGGGTTAAGTTCGCAAACTTGGTTAGACCAGTGACATCACACAGAGTGACATCACAGGTGCTTTGATGTGCCTGCAGAGTGAAACTGGATTGAACCGGTTTGTTTGAATTGACTCAGTGACTCACTGCCACTGCTAGTGAGTGTGAATGCAGGCTGAAGGCTCTCTCATGGACTATATTTATATCTCCTTTTGGTAGGTGAAATTTAAACAATACTTAACCACTGGATAATGTATGTTAAGAATGTTGTCTGTGGTGTTTTTGTTTGTGGTGTTTCCTGAAGGGCCCATGCTAACCAGTAGACAAATACAAAGCTAATGCTAACTGATGCTAAAGTTACAGTACATCCTAAAGGAACTGAATGTTCCAACTGTGTTGAATAACTTATACTATGCCCTTTTGATAGAAGTGGCAGTTTTTTGGTTTTGTGTTATCATAGGTGCTTTGCTGTGTACTGTAGTATGTGTGGCTAACAAAGCTAACATTAGTTAGCAATTGTTCCATGTTAGCAGCATGTGTTGTTTGTAGCTAGCTAGCTAATGTCAATGTGCTAGTTGTTCAATGGTAGCAGAGAGTGTACAAATGGAACCAAACAACTCCTAACAGGTTAATTTGGTTCCATTTGTACACTGTTAGAGTTAAGGGGAGACCTTGACATTTTAATCTGTTGTTGACTGTTAGCCCCCAAAATAATCACATTTGAACTGCATGGGGAGTTTTGGGGACCTCCCAAAATATTCACATTTTATGGGGACCCTCCACCCACCAAGCACTTGGACTGCAGTGAGCTTGTAGATCTGCTATTTTCACATTGCCTCTTTCTTATATCAGCTGACAATTTGGCCAATGTTTGACCAGTTTGTATTTAGTGTTGTTTACTTTTGATGTTAGATCTTATAGTGGAGCTGATGTTAACACCACTGACACCAGCCAGACAAAATGACACATCTGACACTCAAAGGAGGCATGTGCTTGATCCATCATCATTTGTCAGATCATTTCATTTAATTTCTGGAATCAAATTGGTTTAATTAATTGATAATGTGTGTGTGTGTGTGTGTGTGTGTGTGTGTGTGTGTGTGTGTGTGTGTGTGTGTGTGTGTAATTGATAATGTGTGTGTGTGTGTGTGTACACTGTAGGAAGAGTCCTTCAAGGCGTGTTAAAGAGGACTACGCAAATCACTGCCTTGTTTCCATACCTGGCCGATCCCTAGGGCACTTTGGGCTATGTAAGTACATAATACAAGTCTAACTTCTTTACTCCTCACTCCTGGAATTGCTCGAAAAGACAAGAGTGAGATTTCAACTAAATTTCAACAAATGTTCTATATGCTGACCCCAACAAGTTGATCGCCACAGATGTCAGACCTGTTGACCTTGATTTTAGCAATTCTCCAGACAAGGGCATGTGTTTAGTTTTTTAAGGAGAAAAATAAAACACGTTCTTGTTTTTTAGGAGCAGTATTACAATCCAGTAGATGGGAGTGGGTTTCTTGCATGGAGAGTTAAAACACTTCAAAACGAAGCCTCAGAGGGACAAAAGAAGAGAAGAAACACTCAGCCACTGACAGGTATGTGATTTTGATTATAGTTTGAATTTCACATGTTAAGTTATTTTTTAATGTGCAGGCCTATAGTGCATTTTTGCTACTGTGGTGGGCATCGCAAGGGGGTCCAGTAAAAAGACAAGTGGCCCTCTGGTGTAAGGGGTATAAACTGTCTTAACGTTTTTGAGAAACTAAACCCAACATCACATTGTAGCAAATCGCGTGGGTGCCCACTAGGCCACTTGTTCCCAAGCAGTGGGTCGGGATCCATATGTGGGTCGCAGACAATTTTTTTAACGTCCCTTATATTTGTATAAAAAAGTAGTTAGTGAAAATGGCCTAAACTAGTGAAAACAGCAGATCTACAAGCTCACAATGCGTCGCACCGCATTGTGAGCTTGTAGATCTGCTGTTTTCACTAGCTTGGGTCCTGGGCAAATGTCTAATTTCTCTTGAGCTAATAGTTTGGGAACCACTGCTCCAAGCCATGGCCCATTGGTCAGAACTAGTCCCAAGTCCCAACATACCTTTCTCCTAACCCCTACAAGTACATACCTTTCTCCTAACCCCAACAAGTTGATCGTCACAGATATCAGACCTGTTGACCTTGATTTTCGCAATTCTCCAGACAAGGGCATGTGTTTAGTTTTTTTAAGGAGAAAAAATAAAACATGTTCTTGTTTTTTAGGAGCAGTATTACAATCCAGTAGATGGGAGTGGGTTTCTTCAGCTAACGACAGAAACCCAGTGTCTTGAGGGCATCGCACTGATGATGGTCAAGGAGAAGATGAAACAGACCTTCACCCATCGCCAAACAATGGTTCATGACCCAGTGAAGTCCTCTGAAATATTCACCACCTTTACAAGATTTCTTGACATTGCAGGAATGGTATGTCGCTCTTGAACTGTCTTGCCTTAAAGTCAAACTGAAATAAAAAATGACTTTAAACAGATCACATCCCTGGTCATAGGGTGAACCCATTAAAATGTATGCCATGTTGTTTGTATTCCATCCTGTCTGCAGATACAGGATTTTCTGATGTTTGGTGATGACATCGCTGCAGAAGTGGCCTACTTACTCACTACATGCAGTAAGTCCTTGAACAAAGCTGTGGACTCGCCCAGACAGGCGACCATGTAGATCTGCTTCATAATGCTGAATCCACAACAGAAGAACTGGAAAATGGTACGCTGGAATTAAAGGAATAATACTAATGGAAGAGGGGATGGTTTTGAAACCAAAATGTAAACAGATTTTAGTAAAAATGTCTTTGTTTCCCCCCACCCTTTTATTTTCAGGATGGGACAGTGAGATGTCCTCCATCTTGCCTTATCCACCACATGCCACCCTCACCTCAAGGCCGCAACGAGACCAGGAAAGCTCTCAGCCCGACAAGCCATTGACCACCTTTTGAAGTTTATCTAGGTAAGGTTACAGTTCAATTAAAGTTTTTAAGATGGCTCACTGTACTGTCCCTAATATTCACCCTTAAAACTATACTTTTCTGAAATTATGCGATGACCATGCTCATCTGTAATCAGCGACTGCCCTGTGATATGTGTCTGCTTCTAAATCTAAATACAGAATGAAGAAATTCAAAAACTGTCCTGGGTGTTCCCAAAATTAGATGCTAAAATGACAAAAAGTAATTTTGAAATTGGAATATCTCTTTAAGTTACTCTAGACCCCCGGGTGTGTTGTTATAAATATACCCTACCCTGGCTGGGTCACCCACCATTCACAAAAAATGAAGCATAGTGTTGCAGTTGTCAATTCTGTCAGCTCATTTCTTTGTCTCACTTGAAACTTTACATTTTCTGTTTACTGGAGAGATGGGGAGAGAAGGTTGCCATTGAACAATCCCTGCTACTGAGAAAATAAATATTCCATAGCAATGGCATAGCAATGACTGTTATCAGAATATAGCGCTATTTAACACTTATTTGTTGTTACTCAACCTTTGAATATGTTGGGATTGCCATAATATTTTTTCCTCTTCATTCCAGGCATTGAACACCTGCAAGCTCTACAGGGACTTGTTGAGATGGTTGGGGACATGGAGATGGCAGATCCAATGTGAAAAGTTTATGTGTTGGCCATTGAGGTGCAAGAGCTATATCCAGGTATGTATAAATGTATTATGGATTTTACATTTTTGATGGTACGATTATAGTCCAGGTAAAAAATTGGGAGGTAGACGAACATGTTCAATATACATTTCACACTACAGTGAGAAGATTAACTATCTTAACTATATCCCATACTACGCGTTGTGATCTGTTAGAGCTAGAAAGTTAAGTTTCCTTTAGGCCTGTTTTACACTGGCAGTCAAATCCAGCCTAAATCAGATCTGAGTCACATTCAGATTGGAATCTGATTGGCTTAAATGGTCACATGGAACCAATCAGATTCCAACCCGGATGTGACACAGATCTGATTCAGGCTGGGTTTGGCTGCCAGTGTAGTCTGTTTCCATGGTCCACTTGAAGAGCAGAAACTTTGTGAAATGTGTTAATCATGGAATCTCTGTTCACTGGCTGTGGACTCTGTGTTCTCGTTGGAACAGGTAGCCATTCACCACAGTGCTAAGAAGGACTGCAGTCGCCTGTTCCACCAGTTGTTTGACAAATTCTTCACGACTGAAGAACTGAAGGATGCAGTTGTCACAGGGAGGCATGGTGTTGTTCCAGAGCTCGAGGGCAAACATATGCTGGACCCCACCAAAGTGGAAAAGATTCAAAGTAAGTTTATCTTACACTTACACGTTTTGTAAAGTATATTCCGATATACAGTATGATGTCACCATTGCATTGGTTATATGTGGGAAATAATGTGTCTGATACATTGTGCAGTAGTTAGTAAAGAAATGCTGCCCAGCTTCAACATGATGTTGCAGTGGTGAGAGTCTCTCCCAGTCTAGTCAAATACTTTTTAATGTAATATTGTAACATCCCCCACTGACTGAGCAAAGGACCGAACATGGGGACAACTAGCCCCATATAGAACCTCACTCTCCCCTGCATACCGTTGTGCTCCTCGAGATGAGGTCGTAAGCGGATATCCCTATGCCTCCACAAAAAGTAAAGGTAGTTCCATGCTCCCAGAGTATGATTTTCCATCCCGCGGTGCATAACAGTATGCAGCAGAGGTTCTATATGGGCTAGGGGAAAACATGTTTAATGTGCTATTATAGCTAATTTCATCTTCTCTGTCTCCAATCTTACGGTATAGCACCGAAGCTGGATGGAAGGCAGTATCGGTGGACTGGTTGGACAACGCTGAGGTGATTCACCGCAAGGGGAAGAGCAGGCTGTTCTTCCTGAGAAGACTGGGATCGTTTAGCCACCAAACTGTTATGCCAGGGTTTTTTTTTAAATTAATGTGGAATAACGTGCTGGGGAGGAACTGAGCGAGTGACACCTTCAACTCAACAGACTGGTGAGGAAGGCGGGCTCCGTTGTTGGGTTCTCCTTGTAGGGGGTGGAGGATTGGCCAGGGTGGAAGCTGGACACAAACTTGAAGAAATCCTCCCACCCCCTCCACCTTAAGACAGAGGAGCCGATAGATTAATCTACCCAGGACGGAGATGTGAGAGACTGGGAAAGTCCTTTGTGAATGTTATACAATGAGAGAGAGACACAGCGGTCGTTTGGACAACTGTAACTTAACTGGAATAATTGTTACTGACTGTTCCTGTGCGGCTTTGCTGGGAGTCCAGCCCATGTCACTTCTGCTTTTTTGCACTGACCAATGGACATTTTGCATTCTCTGTAAGTATGTGCCTGTATGTTACAGTTTTTTTCGATTGCTAAAACACATTTTTCAAAACTGTACGTTTGTTTCAAAACTGCACACACAAAACTCCAAACATCAAACACAAATTGCTAAACCCTGGCATCCCTTTGCAAAACAACTCTTTGCCATCAAATCTCTTAACATGTTCACAAAATGGAACTCGTGTTTTCATTTGGTAAACACAGCCATATTTTCACATGACACACACATGCATTCATTGAATAAACACAACTAGCTTTTGGCTGAACACTACCAAGCATGAACAGAACACTGAAGAGCAAAATTGAAAACACAATTGTCGAAATGGAACACACTGAATGAATGTCAATTACTCTGGTAAATGAACCAATTCCCTTTTTGTAAAATGACCCAGTGTATGCCCACTTCTCTCATAGACAAACATAAAACAGCACACAAATATGCAGACAAAACATTTTATTGACTGTAGGTCTAAAGGTTTACCCCCAAACACTCCAAACAAGCCCACAACGCGTTGTGTGCTTGTAGATCGGCTGTTTTCAATAGTTTTGTGCGATAGTCTTGTATGATGTAGCAGGGCTTTTCTTTACCAAAAGCCGTACACATTTGAAACTTGGAGATACAAGTTTTCTGCCCGACAGTGACGATATTTTAGTGATTATGTTGCGAGGAAAACGTTGAGCCATTACATAATAGCCATTTTGGTTAGAACTGACTGAAAATAACTTTGTACTTCAAGTTTAAAATTATACTAAATAATATTTGAGTGTCCAAATAAATTCCAAATATTATCAAATGATCTCGCGGCACCCCTGGACTGCCGTCGTGGCACCCCAGGGTGCCCCATCACCCACTTTGAAAACCCCTGGCCTAGAGTGCCGCATGAAGCCCTGACAGGCCTCAAAGCCCACATCTCCACAAGCCTCCTCCATGGCCTGAAGCAGTGGGACCTGGCTCTGAATTGCTCGCCTGACCCGAAAGTTTAGAGATTTGAATATTTGTGTGTTGTGGATTGATGCTATGAGATTTTATGTGAGAAGTGTGTGCAAACCTGAAAAGTGTGTCTTGTGTTTTGACAACAAGGTGATGTGAAATTTGTCTTAACCCATCTAGACCGGGACAGCGTTTTGTTTTTGAACTTGGACTTTTTTTTTCCTTCTTTTTGCAGATTTATAACCTTGTATGTTCTATATTTCATCTGTTTTGTTCTATATATCATCTGTTGAAGCAGTTCAAAGCAGGACTAAATGCCTTCAATTCAGTTTAATAAATGTGAAGATTCTAATCTCATTGTATTTTTATATTTTCACATTTTGGGAAATGTATGGTAATTTTGAACAAGATCTAGCCTTACAGTGATCAGCATACACATAATTTAAAATGTACATGCAGATTACCATTAGGTTGTTGGATGATCAGGATAAATATTGATTCCTAACATGATTCAGTATGATCAATTTATAAATTAAATCTGTGTTCTATTCCTGATGTTGATTCAACATAAAATCAACTAAAATGTGCATGCAGATTACCATTTAGATGATGGTTGAATCAATGTTGATTCCTAATGTTGATTCTACATTAAATCAACTAAAATGTGCATGCAGATTACCATTTAGATGATGGTTGAATCAATATTGATTCATAACGTTGATTCAACGTAAAATCAACTAAAAATCAGCTTGCAGAATACCATTTAGATGATGGTTGAATCATGGTTGAATCAATGCTGAAATAGTGCTTAAACACCAATGTTGAATCAATATAAAATGGCGTTGTGATTTCAGCATAGTTTCAACGTTGGTGTTGAATATTGATTCAACCGTTCTGGCCAACTATTTTGCTACGTTGATTCAACCATATTTTGCTATCAACATTTTCACGATTAAAAATAAATAAATAGCAGATCTACAAAGCTCGCAGCGCGGCACTCGGAGCCCCCCATGAACTCGGTGTTCATGGGGGGGCCCCACAGTGAATCTTTGAACCCAGGGCCCAGAATTTGGTGCGACACCCCTGTGCACATACTGTGCACAGTGCACTTGTCACAGTGCACTGCACTGCCCGCTTTCAATTTGCCCCGCTCCACAGCGCGTCATCACCCTGCCTCTCTCTCTCTCTCCTCACATACACACACACACACACACACACACACCCCACCATGTCCGTCTCACAGCACAGAGCAGCGCACCACCAGCACTTGTCCATGTTGACATCGGATGGAAACGTAGCGATGCTCTCGCGTGTCAAAGTGTCTGATGATGATGCAGCCGCAGCTGATCGAGCAGCAGTAGAAGCCGTGGTGGTCTCTTCTTGCGGTGGGATTTCTGCTCGGATGAGAGATTAGAACGAACGAGGAGGAGATCGGAGCAGAGCAAAGCACCCAAAAGCATCATCAGAAACAAGTGCGTCTCGATCTGTCTTCCTCCGAACCATCGAATGTGTTTTTGTGTGGCAGTTAGCGGCCCGTTAAAGGCTACTCTCTCTACAACACTGAAGCCCCGGAGTCTGCTGGATTTTAGAAAATGTCGCAGGGACATGCTGCTGCTGCTGGTGTGGTGGTGAGTGAGTGAGTCTGAGGCTGCTGGTGGACGTAGAGAGAGATCACATTATTGCCCCAGAAATGAAAGGCTGCGCTAGCCTGCCTGCCAGCCAGGAAGGCGAAAATTCTAGAGAAACGAGAGAAGGTCGATCAGATCAGCTGAGAAACCCGTTTAGATAAATGTCACATTGACTCACACATACACACAAACGCTGCTTCATGTATTTTGCACCAGCAAGCAACAGCATCGGAGCTGATGATTTATTTATTGCTGCTTAGCACTAGTGTGTCTCAAACATGTTCATGATGTCAGGTATTAATTACAGACCATAGACAGCACGTCGCGTACACCCGTTTGAAAAGATGTGTCGCCACTCCAGCCACTAGGGACAGATCTTGTTAGATTATTAAATACATCATTCTGTGTCTATATAACTGTCTCTGTGCTGTAATGGGGAGAGAGAGGCAGTGAGAGAAACCTTATAAGTGTCAGTGCATTGAACTGCATTCTCTCATTGCACTGCCTCCTCTAGCTCATGACATGGACCACTGTACCCTCTGTTAAACAGGGCTAGCCTAAAACATTTCACAAATGGTGAAACATTTCCAGATTTTCAAGCTCTTTGAGCTTGCGGATTCTGAAATGGGGCTAAGGTGGTAAAACTGTTCCTAATTTACCTGGGGACCCCCCCCCCCCCCCCTGCAACCCCCTTAAGGGCACCATGGGGGGTCCCTGGACCTCCCACGGTGAGAACAAGTGGCCTACATAGTATCTTGTTCACATGTTAGACATGTTATAAAGCAACTTGACCATGGCTATAATGTGATCTAAATGCTGATATTTTACATTCGGTCTTTTATCAAGTTGCTCTAGCACGCCTGGCTCTCGATGTGGGGGTCCGGGGGGACCACCATGGGAGTCCAAATCTACGGACCCTTCACGGGCCTGTGACTCTCAGAGTCAGAGTGTACAAAAGCGTACAAGTTGAATGAAACACAGGATTTTATTTTACACACTAGATTGGTTTCTCAGAGATAAATGTTAATATCAAGCGGGGGTCTCGGCCGTGGCCCCTAATAATGCATCAAACTGGTGGTCCTTGAAATTAGAAAAAGGTTGAGTATCAGCACTCTGTTGTCTAGGCCATCAAAACCGAGAAAGCGTCTGTGTAATTGTAGATATTTTAGCATTGGCTATTCAAAAATAGGAGATGTACAAGCTCACAGCGCGGCACGAAGCTTGTACATCTGCTATTTTTGAAAAACGTTAGAAAGATCTTGAAAGCCTGAGAACTGCCTAGGGATGGACATTTAATCGGGGTCATCATATTGGTATCGGACAGTGTTGGCCTTAAAATGCAATATCGATATCGAAACAATAATATATCTGTAAGCCTTTTGTGTTGATGTTTTATTCTGGGGATGATTTCAAAAGGGTCATCTAGTTGGAATATAGGACACTGTTTCGTAGGAACAGTTATTATTTTAAATACAGAATGAGATCATATCGACATCGGTTTATATCGGTCATTGGCCATGACAGCAATTAATATATCGGATATCGATATCGGCCAGATATTTCATGTCGCCCATCCCTAGAACTGCTGATTTAGGAGGCATTTGTAGAATGGGGCCTCAGGCCTTAATGGGCTACAGCAGTAGGAGCCTCCCCAGTACAGTCCAGTAGGTGAACTGGAGCAAAGCAAGTCGCACCAAAGCACAGTCTGCACTCAGTGTCCATGGCATGATGGAAATCATAATGTAGGACAGGCAGGAAATGAGAGATGTTGGATTAATTTGATCCGCTAGCCATCTTCTTCGTGCATGGGGGAAATTGCCACCGTAGAAAATCAGGCAAGCAACTAAAAATAGAAACAAACAACAACAGCATGACATTGTGTCTGTGGGTCTAGCGTAGCGTTATTGACAGGTGTTTAGCCGTTCGGCATGCAGTCAGAGCAGAGTGTGCGGCAGCTGGACGGGGTTGTTCAGACACATACTGTAATGGTGCAGTGTTATTCAATCATGTGTGTTTGGTTTGCAGAGAGCCTGATGACATGACGGGAGGCAGAGGGAGAGAGATGAAGAGCAAGCACTTCCTGGTCCACGACCTGCTCTAATAAACCCAGCAGCCAGATACAGTCAAGGTAGGGTGTGAGCATGTAGATCTGCTATTTTCACAGTAGAATCGTGGTATACAAAATGTAATGACTCAACTCTTTGTGCTCGTCAGGGTGGGGGTCTCCAGTTATAATATGATTATTTTGGGGGTCCCGGCCTGAAAAGGCTGAGAACCACCACTGGTGTAAAGCAACGCACGTACGCGCAGTGATGGAAGAAGATGTACTTGCATGTTTTACTTGAGTAAAAGTGTCATTACTGCATTTTACAGTCCTGTATTTGAAATGTATTCGAGTATAAGTATAACAGCAGCAGCATCAAAATATACTTAAGAAATGCCTCAAAATTGTACTTAGGTACAGCACACACACACACACACACACACACACACACACACACACACACACACACACACACACACACACACACACACACACACACACACACACACACACACACACACACACACACACACACACACACACACACACTGCACTCCCACACACTGCACTCCCACATGCACGTAGGCACGCACGCACACACAGAATAATGCATTGTCAACCTCAAGATGTTTACAGTTGGGTGCTACGCACTGGCTGCTATTGTGTATATCTGTCAGACAACTCTTGGATTGAACACAAATATTTATTGAGCATGAATATGAGACACAGCTGTCTTCATTTATTTAAAAATCTGACATTTTAAAATAGTAATGATACATACATGCCAAATTGATTGATTACAGGGAATGAAATGACAAATACCTCATTAAGATTTTTTTTTTTAATCAAATGAGGGTTCCGTGGCGTACTGCCTCAAATCAAATTGGTGGTCAAATATTTCTGTGGGGGTGTGTGTGGTAAATGTAGTGTCTGTGGGGTGCAAACCAAAACTAAACTGAAGAGAACCAAATGCTGCTGCCATCAGTGGGAAGAGAGAGAGAGAGACAGAGTGACCAGCTGGGATCTTTTTAAAGGGAGGACATGGGACCTCCACCCAGGTGATCCCAATCCCACCTGATTGGAACCCCAATGTCCAGCCTGCACAGCCTGACAGACATGACAGACAGACAGACAGACAGACAGACAGACAGGGGGAACCAATAAACATTTACCCTACGTTTTAACAGCGGACAACTGCCGGCGACTCTGGGCGATGTTGTTCAAAAATTTGATTATTTTCATGTTTTTGGGGCAACATTTTCCAGTTTCCACTATCACCTCATCGCCTGATATTGCCCATATAGTTGCCGGGTCCCATTGACAAATAACCCACTTCCGGAAAATACAGCCCGCTGTTGCCCGCAGTTAAAACGAGGGTCTTGTTAATCAAATGAAGTGACAAATGAAACCGACAGGGGGAAAACACAACACAGGCCCTGACAGGCCAGGCCAAGGTGCTGTGAGAACAGGTTGCCAAGACCGTCGGTGTTCATTGCGTCAGAGTCAAACAGGACAACTTCAAGCTTGCCTTCATTCAGCTTTATAAAGTGTTGTGCCATCCGTAACTTGATGCCCTCAAAGACATTTCATGAGCCCTACAGCTTAGACAGGACAGTTTGTTTGGTTTAAGGCTTCATCGTCCAATCACTCTTCAGGCATTTGTTTTGACTATTATTATGTTTTTATGGTTCCATTTCCACATCTTGCTGACATAACTTGATCTCATCCAGTCCTCAAGTAATACTGTACTCTGCAAAGCCAGCAATCAAACCATTCATTATATGTGTAATAATAACTACTATGTGTCGGCACGTGCCGACATCATTGATGATTGGCCGAATAAAAGACGTGCTGTGATTGGCCGGAAAAGAACAAAAGACAATCTGTGATTGGCCAAATAAAAGGCTCGAGTCTATGTGGCATGCGCCTGGACCAGCAGGCACCCCAGCCTCAGGTCTTTCAGAATTAGTTATTATAAGTCGCTCTGGTCAAGTTAATTGTGGTCTTTCTGCTGTTCGTTCACACAGTGTCTTGTGTGTGTGTGTGTGTTTTAGGAAGTGATGGCAGTGCTGACCGAGCTACATCGCTACTACTTCCCTTTCCTACAGATGAAGGGGCCTGTCCTCCTCCACCCCTGAACCTCCACACGGCACCACCACCACCTTACCCACCCCTTCCTCCTCCACACCCCCCCCCCCCCCACCTCTCTCTCTCTCCTGCTCTTTTCATCCGTCTCTTGTCTGTGCCTCTGGCCCCTCCTCCCCCCTCATGGCGTTGAACCTGTGTGGCCGCTCGCTGGACTCTCCGTGCACGCTGGCGCTGCTGGTGGGCTTCCAGTTTGCCTTCGTGCTCTACTTCTCGCTGGGGGGCTTCCGGGGCCTGGTGTCCGTGCTGGTCCGCACCGCCGAGCCCCAGTTCGACTACACGCGGCCGCACGACGTCTACACCAACCTCAGCCAGCTGGGGGCGCTGCTGCCGCCGCCTGCGCGCAACGCCGGCACCGGACCGCCTGGCAGCGGACCACCGCTGAGGCTCTGCCAGATCCCCTCGCCACTGCTGGGTGAGAGAGACAGTGTTCATTAGGCCTGTGCAAAAAAATCGATTCACTATATTATCGTGATGTTAATGCTGGCGATTCAATTAATCGATTTTCAAAGTTCAGAATCGATTTTCCCGATTTTATTTATTTATTAAAAAAAAAAAAAAAAAAAAAAAAAAAAGGTGAAATTCACCTGAAGGTGAATTTGGTGAAATAACCACTTTCAGTCAGAGTAAGTACAGGTCCTAAAGGAACAGTTTTAGGTCATGAGGATGTCATGTTATGGCTAAAGCTAGCACAGTGCTGTAGGCCTGCAGCACAGCGATCTTTTTTAATGTTTTTATGACTGTTGTGTTCTGTGTTTTCTGGCATCTTGACCAGGAACATGTTGTTGTAATGTTGTACCACTGGCACTTTGGCTGAAATAAATGTCAGAAAGATTGACTGACTTTATTTGGCTGCATTGATTTGAAGTATATGATTCAACTTTTAATGATTTATATTGTTTAGAATTGTTTTAAAATGTTTCAATATAAAAAAGCTGTAATTTTTGGGGAAAAATCGCAATAATCGTGATTCGAATCGCAAATCGCAGGAAAACGCAATAATCGTGATATAATCGAATCGTCACCCTATGAATCAAAATCGAATCGAATCGGGAAAAAATGAATCGTCACAGGCCTAGTGTTCATTTCGTTTACTAAAACTACCTCTTTTCACAAATAATAATGAATAGAGCACTGGTTCCCAAACATTGGGAACATTTTGGGTTGCGGACACTTTTGTATGGGTCCCTTAATTATGTTTCCTACATTTTGGCAACTCAAAACATTTACAAAAAAACATTCAAAACTAAGATTTTTATTTAAAAAAAAAGAAAAGAAACTATATCGTGATTTTTGAAAATAGCTGATCTACAACCTCACAACGTCCCAGGCAAAGGTCTAATTTCTCTTCTGGGTCTCGAGCTGAAAAGTTTGGGAACCACTGGTATAGAGGGTATGCTCTGCTCATGCATAAAGTGAATGGCAAATCGAGTGGCAAAGTGAGCGGACCCCTGATTTAAATGATTCCATTTCCCTCCTCCAGTGGGTCCTGTGTCGGTCCACCTGTCCTCTCCTTTGTCTCTGGAGGAGATCAGACAGAGGAACCCCCTGGTGACGGCAGGAGGCCACTACAGCCCGCCGGACTGCGAGCCCCGCCACCACACGGCCATCGTGGTGCCGTACCGCAACCGGCAGACGCACCTCCGCGCCCTCCTCTACCACCTCCACCCCTTCCTGCAGAGGCAGCAGATCCACTACAGCATCTACATTGTGCAGCAGGTGTGTGTGTGTGTGTGTGTGTGTGTGTGTGTGTGTGTGTGTGTGTGTGTGTGTGTGTGTGTAAATAAATATAAATAAATATCAGTTTGGGGGTCCTTCACATGAAAAGGTTTGAGAACCACTGACATAGTAGTCTCTCAAGAACAGACTAACTGAGCTCCAGTTAAGTGAAAAGGACCTTTTCTTTGACGATGGCTGGCCAGGTTGCTGACATAGAAAAATCTTAGAAGGATTCAAAAGGCACTTATAGAATCGTGTCAAAATTCTAATTTTCAAGATTAAAAAAAAAATAGCAGATCTACAAGCTTGCAGCGCGGCACTCGGTGCCACGCTGTGAGCTTGTATATCTGCTATTTTTCAATAGTTAAAGCATAAAATAATGATACACAATAATGTGTACCCGTTCTAAATGGGTATTAAGGCTTGAATTCATGGCTACTTTTTTGTTTTTGTCGCATTCCTATCCAATAATTGGATGACCGACAGCGGTTCCCTATGGAGACACAAAGGAGACTCTTTTTGTGTCTCTCTAGGGAACCATTGCCGGTTATTTTTGGGGTGAACTGTCCCTTTAAATGTCCTACTTTTTTTGCAGCATTTAAAATGAGATTTGGTTATTTGATTCTTAAATGAAGCGTTTCCAGACGGCTCTTATATAATCTCTGTTTCCTGTAAGTCGTGTAGTCGTGACAAAAGCCTTGTTCAAAAGAAATGAGCTGTTGCTCACGTCCCAAATAGTGCACCCCAGTCACCACTGTGGAGGGCATAAACCTCACCCCTGCGCCCCCTGGAGGTAGGTAGCGGTATAGTGTCTGCTTGGGAATCAGAAGGTTCGCGATTCGATTCCCCCGGCTCCCCTTGAGTTAGTGTCGATTTGAAGTGTCCAAGACACTGAACCTCTAACTGCTCCCGATGAGCAGGTTGCTGTCTTACACAGTTTCCTCTGCCATTAGTCTGAATGTAATCTACGCTTTAAAGCACTTTGGATAAAGGCTATAATATAAATGAACCATTTACCGTTTGCTCCATAGAACAACGGCGTGTGGCTTACCTGACAGAACTGTTCTTCAAACGAATGTGTTGGATTATCCTCAAGCTAACGCAATTTGAAGATTAACATGTTGCGTTATCAGTTAGGCAAGCGACATATCGAGTGATGAGAGTACTTTAAGCTTTAGAGAAGAACGGTTTGTGTGATGCTGTAGCTACACCTGTGGTTTTCAACCAGTGGTCCGGGGACCACCAGTGGTCCGGGGACCACCTGTGGTCCTTGAGAGTGTTCCAGGTGGTCCCCAGCTAAATGGTGGAGAGTTGGTAACCAAATGGACCCAAATGTAAACATCTGCATTACTTAATTTACAAGAAATCTTCACAACATTATGTGAAGAATTTATATTTTGATCAACATTTGCCTGTTATCTCTCCTATGGTACCAACATCAATACAGCATGGAATTGTGAACAGAATCTTATCCAACGATAACAAAAATCTATGTTTTGAGTCTAATGCCTCATTCACACTACAGATATATAGTTGAACGTTTTGCTTGGTAATTCAATGTAATCTCAATGGAAACCAGCTTTAAAGATGCAGGAGATGCTCAGAACAAAGCTTTGAAAGCTTTAAAGCTGGTTTCCATTGAGATTACATTGAATTACCAAGCTAAACGTTCAACTATATATCTGTAGTGTGAATGAGGCATAAGAGCCTACATCTCATCAAATGGTGGTCTGTGGCTCAAATGCAGAATAAATAATGGACCTTGATGTGATAAAGGTTGAAAACCACTGCTGTACACCAGGGGTGGGCAACTTTGATGATGGAGAAGGGCCACAATATTTTCACACTCACTCCAGGCCACAAAGCATTATACAGTACAGCCGATCTACAAGCTCAAAACACTGTGACTGCTATTTTTGCTATTTTTGAATCAATAATATATCAGCATTCTGGTATTAACCTGCGGGCCGGTGAGGGCTGCATGTGGCCCCCGGGCCTTCAGTTACCCATGTATGCTGTACACTACAGTGTATACCATGATCCTGCGCGACTGTGTGTAACCACCACCTCCCTCTGACTCTTCCTACAGTGGGGCAACAGCACTTTTAACCGGGCCAAGCTGCTGAACGTTGGGGTGCGAGAAGCCCTGCGAGACGAGGACTGGAGCTGCATCTTCCTTCATGACGTCGACCTGCTGCCAGAGAACGACCACAACACCTACACCTGCCACAAGCAGTTCCCCACACATCTGTCTGTGGCCATGGACAAGTTCAGATACAGGTAGAGTGTGTGAGACTGTGTGTGTGTGTGTGTGTGTGTGTGTGTGTGTGTCTGGAGGAATATGGAATTATTTTCCGATACCCGAGCAGCACCGAGAGATGTCGAACCATACCTGTACAAAACCTGCGGTCCCGAAATGACCGAATGACAACCTTATTATTAAGAGTTGTATTGCATGTAAACCAGTAAGACGCCTAAGGGCGAAAAGCACCATGTCTTGGCCATCTGGCCAGTGATGATTTATATCGGACCAGTTACCCATATATGGAGACCCCTGGTATCCCATAGATATTCACAGATATGGGCTTGATGACATCAGGGATCTCCATATATGGGCGTAAAAGGGATTTGGTTCCCCTGGCATCACAAGGATCTCCATATCTCCATATGTGGGCATAAAAGGGATTTGGTTCCCCTGGCATCACAGTGATGTCCCTGCTGGTTCCGACCCGGTTCAGAAGTCACTTCTTGTGAATGGACCTGGCTCGGTACCGGGTCGGATCCCGGGTCATTTCGGGGCTCGGGCCTCCCCGAAGACCTCCAGTGTGAATGGGTGAATGTAATGAACAATCATTGTAGCTTGCCAAGCCGCTATATAAATGCACTATTTACCATTTATTTACCATTTTTGGAGACATAGCAGGTATCGATGTGCATTCTGTGGGCTGTTCCAGGTTGCCGTACCCGCAGTATTTCGGGGGGGTGTCCGCAGTGACCCCAGAGCAGTACATGAAGATGAACGGCTTTCCCAACCACTACTGGGGCTGGGGCGGCGAGGACGACGACATCGCCGCTCGGTAAGGAGCCAGGGGGGCGGGGTAGGGCGGGGGAGCCGCCGGGACGCTACCCGGTGCTAGGGATGGGACGATATGAACATTTCATATCACGATTATTGTGACCAATGAAATCGCGATTTGCGATATTATCGCGATAATCAAAATATCTCCAACATCCATTATGCTGGGGCGGAACATTTGAGCTTGTAGATCGGCTATTTTTTGGCAAAGAGAGTGAAAAAAAAAGACTGTATCAAGTACTTATAACTATGTTTTACCAATAGAGGGTTTAAATGGACCGGATATGCAGCTCGGCAAATAAAAGGTGAATTGATCCCAGTGCATGACTGAGGACGATTTCACGATAAATGTAATCTCCACGATATGATTATCACGATAATATCACTTATCATCCCATCCCTACCCTGTGCATGTCCATACTATAAAAAATGCAACTCTTCGTGGTGACTGCGAGACATGCATGAGTACAGCAGCAGGCAGGAGGAAGCATGATGGTTGGTGCCTTGGTTCTTGTTTTTTTCTTTCAGTTGTAGTACTGATGACAAGCTACAGCCCACAAGAAGGCTGAGTTGGACAGTCCATCCCCGCCCACACCTAAAATATATCGTCACCCTCACAATTGACAATTTAGGCATTTAGTAGATGCTTTTAATCTAGAGCGATTTAAAGCGACAGTTTTCTTTGCTACTGTATGTTAGCAGTGCTCAAACTTCTTCATGTCAAGGACCCCCAAAATGGCTGTGGACCTCCTTGTCAAAATATTATGTTCCAGGGACCCCCCAGAAGCAAAGATTTGAGTAAAAAAATATATACAGTATATATATTCAAAGATCTGCACAGACTTTCATGATAGAAATATAGCAGATCAGATCTACAAGCTTGCAGCGTGGCACAGAGTAATGCGTTGTGAGCTTGTATATCAGCCAAAGTCTAAAAAAAGTGAGTTTTGCAGAAGTGAGTGACTATCTGTTCTGTTATTGGAAATGAGTGCAGTGGACCGTCTCCTTGGGCTATGGGATGGAAACTAAACTACGCTGTCTGGGAGATGGGATCCAAATAAAGCTGAGCCCTGTTCTTCAAAGGGATGATTTAGAGCAGACAAAAGCCTTTGATCTGCTCATATCCGACTGATGTAAACAACAACGCAATGCCTGCTTGTGTGTCTGAGAGTGAAAGTGTCCCACTTAATTAAACTGGAAGAGATTCTGAAGTGCATTTATATATCTGACTAACAGTGATCAAAAGCTTCTGAAGCAACAAATTAAATAATGGTTTGATCGTTTTAGTTTTTTTTACACAATCATGCTGTTTGTTGTGCATGGGTGTGGAAGGAGAATGCTTGTGAAACAGCTGAAATCATAAGCACATAAGAGAGAAGAAATACAGCATCCGTCCGATATACCATGGGTCTTCAACAGGGGGTCCGGGACCCCTGGGGGGTCCTCAGAGTTACTACAGGGGGTCCTCCAAATCTTTGTGTGATAGAAACTTTTTTCCTCCTTTTTTATATTAACCACTTAAACCCCTATAGCGTCCATATTTGGCAGATCTGCGTTGTGAGCTTGTAGATCGGCTATTTTCGGCAAAGAGGTTTGGTGTAGAGGGGAAAAAGAGCAGACTAAGTACAGACTGAAATGCCAAGTACAGTATTGACGGTTCAAGTGGTTAAATATCTGAAAACACAAATTGACATGAATCCAAAATACACTGATGATTGTGCTGTCAAACAATGAAACTATATGGAGTCTATGAACAGGTTGTGAGGGTCCCTGCTTCATCCTTGGCCTGAAAACATTGAAGACCCCTGCAATATACAACATGACATCTGCAGGACAGAGGAAGTGAAGAGGCAGGAACTTTAGTATTGTAATGTGTATTGGAATCAGTCCAACCTGCTTTTTTCCTTGCCTCCTCACTCTGACAAGCGGGTCTAAGTGCCGCAATTTGACCATGCTGGCCTCATGATGCAATTTGTTGGTCCTGTTTGTGCCAGATTATATTTTTCTGCCATAGTGTGTTTTCTTCAGAACACACTTTTTGCTGCTACTCCTACAAAGCCGCACAAATCGGTATAAACATTACCTCTGGGGTCATGTGATCAAGATGTATAAGTTTGATTCTTTAGATCCCGTTCCAAGTGGCTATCATGACCACGGTTTAGTGGGCCCTGGCTAGGCAACCCGGCCTGGCGGAGACCTGTGCTCAGAGGAGCACACTTTACTAGTTTAACCTTATCTACCCAGGGGAGGTTCGCTGAGCGCAGATGCTCTTTTTCAGCAGTTGTTATAAAAGCTATGTACAAATAGATCCTTTTCACAGCAGCCATATTGGCATGAAATAGTAGTGTAATGTTACTTCTTTCAACTGGTGTATCCAAGGTTGCTCTCTCTTCCATTCAGGTCGTGATGCTGCTAATGTGCACATTGGCTCACTGGTCTCTGCTACATTAATGGAACAAAGACTTCATTGGTGTCATTGATAGCACCTGTGAAGTGAAGCACGTAACATTACACTGCTATATCATGCCAATATGGCAGCTGTGAAAAGTGTCAGTTGCACATGGGGGAGGGGTCTTAACCTCGTCTTTGTGCAGCCTGGCAGGCTGAAGAGTCTCAATGGTTCTAGATGTCAGGTCCGGGGAAACACCAGCGGTCCAAATGGGGCCCTTAACTCTTGAGAGCGTACAAGTGCACTGTTATTGGTACATTTGGTTCAATTTGTACACTGTCAGAGTTATATTAAACATTCAGGAGTTTAGATTGTGTTCCCAGAGATTATTATTATTATTTTTCTTTTTATCAATGAGGTCCGTGGGCTAATACTGTGTTTCTCAACCACTGGTCCGTGGACCACCAGTGGTCCTTGAGGGGGTTTCTAGGTGGTCCCCACCTAAATGATGGAGAGTTGGTAACCAAATGGACCCTCATAGATCTTTAACTCTTGAGAGTGTATGGTTTCATTTTACGCTCTCAAGAGTTACATTATTGTTAAACATCTGCTTTACTTAATTTACAAGAAGTCCTCACAATTAGAGAAAGTAGAAGAATTGTTATTTTTTATCAACGTTTTGCCTGTCAGCTCTCCCATGGTAACACATCAAATACAGCATGGAATTGTGGACATTCACTATCAAGAAACCACACCTTCTGCTCGAGTTAAACAGACTTTATTATATAAAGTGAGAAGTGAATGTGCATGCGTGTGTGTGTGCGTGTGAGTGCGTGGATGAGGAGCCCGTGGCAGGGCGAGACTCAGGGTGGGGGAGCAGTCTTAGGAGCTGACGACCACGGGTTGCTCAGCTCGGGAGCGGCAGGTCGCTTCGGCTCCAAACGCTGCCCCACCTCGGGACTCCTAGAGGATGGAGAAAAATAAAATGTTAGTAGAGAAAACGGATTGGAAAATTAAACATTAGTATTAGTATTGAGGTATGAGGTGATTGGGGAGGGGGGAGGGATTTTTGGCTTCTACGTAGCAGAAACAAACAGGTGAGTGAATCGAAACGGGGGTGTATTTATACTGTGACGTTAACGTGCAGATTGGCTGAGAGATAAGGCCAGGTGAGTATGATAAGATAGGGAACGTGAGTGGCTAAGGTGAGCGAAGGGTGGTCTCCACTACTGAACTTACGTTGCATGCAACTTACATAAATCTTATCCAACAACAACAAAATATTCTAAGTCTTGGGTCTGAGAAGCTAAATCTCATCAAATGGTGGTCCGTGGCTCAAATGCCAAATACAAAATAGACCATGATGTGAAAAAGGTTGAAAACCACTGGCCTATATGCAATTATGCATAGTCAAACTGGGGGTCTTTGAAGTGAAAGGGTTGAGAATCACAGGTATAAAAAGTAAAAGTGTACTCTGTCAAGAAGAAGGTGTGGGGGTTAAAGTTATCAGTCCTGGGGACTGATTTCAGTCTTGAGGGTTCCATAGGGGCTATTTCTGAGATCAGTGCAGATCAGCTAAAAAAAGAAAAAAATAAAAAAAAATAAGGGTGAGGTGTAGCTTAAGATTTTAATTGGCCAGACTAGCAATAGAATACAACAGAACTTCAGAAGATACTTCTATAAAATGAAGCATGGATTGTCACACACACATTAAGTGAAGGCAGTTCAGAACTTCAGGGAAGCCCAAATATTGGTGTGCGCTGCGCGGGGACATGGTCTGAAAATATATATTTTTTGGCTTTAACCCTTGAGAAGGTGACATGTTTGATGTGGGTGGGGCTGGAGGTCTTTCTGCAGGCAGCAGCCATTAGCTTATTTTTGCAATCTTTTGCTTTCTGTTTTCATCACACTGTAATATATTCTCCCATTTCCCATTTCAGCTTTCCATTTCCCCCCTCGATACTAGACCTGTCACAATTATTATGTAATCGCCCAATCACAATTATTTGAGATTATCGCAGTTATTTAGCATAATCTTCATAATTATTTCCATTAAAAATGTTCATATTATTTTCAAACATTTTCAAAAACGGTGGAAATGGCAGATCCACAAGCTCACAACACGTCACATTGCGGCATGTTGTAGATCGGTTATTTCCACTGAATGTTTTTTTGGAAGTATCAATGCCTGTCATTTCTTTGTACTGTATATTCAAAGTTATTGTGTTACATACTTTCCAGTGTTCAACGACAAAAAACACAATTAAATCGCTAATCGCAATTATTTGCATGACAATTGATCACCATTTAAAATGTGATAATCGTGACAGCCCTACGTGATACATGCTTTTCTGTTCTTAACTTAGTTATGTTTCTGTTTGCTTTGGTTGTTGCAACCTCATCATCTTTCATGCCATCTACCTTTCCACTGTCATTGGACTTTGTCTTCTGAAGTGAGTAACGACAATGTGCTGTTATGTTAGGGCTGGGCAATGTGGATAAAATCAAATATTGCTGAAAATGTGTGACCATATATATCCCTCTTATCGATATTATGACGGCAATATAATCATGCTTGAGTGATTTAAAACTGGGTAAAGAACCACGATATTACGATATGCAAAACCCCAGACAATGATCACAATATCCATATAGCGATATATTGCCCAGCCCTACTGTATGTATGTATGTACATACATGTACTGTATACGTACTGTAGGCATGTATACTGTACAGCTACAGTATGTAGATATGTATGTATGTTTGTACTGTGTGTAGGTAGATAGGTAGGTAGGTAGGTAGGTAGGTAGGCAGGCAGGCAGGCAGGTAGTACTAGGGAGGGAGGCAGGTAGGTACAGTAGGTATTTATGGAGTATTGTTCTCAGTCGCCACGACTCATTCCAGTCATTTGGATTCCATAGAAGCCAGCATGCATTCAGAGCTTGTAGATAGTTATTTTAAATAAGCATTTGCAGCAAACCATATAATGTTAATTGTCTCAGATATGTCATACTTTGCTGTATAAAAGCAAAGGTTAAAGCATCTGTGACTTCCTCAACTGGTTGACAGTATGAACAGCAGGAACAGTATTACTAAAACGTATAATGTTACATAGTGTGTTTATTGTTTAGGAAACAGTGCTATTGTGTGTGGTCTCCTTTCACATTGTTTCCCAAATCGCACATTAGAACTTGGTCATAATAACGTTGTCAGTTGTGAGAATGTATTTCGCTTTAATCTGTGTGCTTTAAACTGTATGTAGTACTAGTTCTACACTGCAGAGACTGAGCTGGGCTGCGTACGGTTGGATCTTAAAGGGCCAGTTCACCTCTGGCAACCAGATCTTATTTTATTGTTGTTTGGGACACGATCAACACAATCCTGAGTTATTTTTTCTGTTCAATCAGTGTTTTGAGATATTTTAGTATTTCAGCATGAATGATGATGCATTTTGCATCATATGATGCAGCATGATGACTCATATGATGCAAAAGGCATCATCATTCATGCTGAAAACACTAATAAATAGTGTGTATGCAGGTCTGTCCTGATGCATCACAAACATGCACATTTTAACCTCACACAACCTGGCCAAGCTGTTTTGGGCATGCCATTATAGGCAAAAATGCTCAGTTTGAAGATTTTTCCCAAATTCCCAAACTATTGAAAATAGCACAAGCTCACAACGTGTCATGATGAGGTGTTGTGAGCTTGTAGATGTGCTATTTTTGTAATACGTCTAAAGATGAAGTACAGTATTAGGGCTTAGGTAATCAGAGTCATCAATCAAACAGGACTATTGCACAAACTGTTGCTATGGCTCACTCTGTCAAGCTCTTCTCGCCCCCTTGCTTTATTTTGTCTCAGTGAAGTAGAGTCGTACTCGTAGCCTGTCCTTTGCTTTGTGTAGCTGGAAATCCATCTAGTATTAGAATAATTACACAAAATGCATTTGATCCACTTCATGGCTGTTAATATTTTCTTGACTTCCTATTGAGTATTGTGTTCTACTGTTATGGACTGGTTCCCAATAATGCACTCATAACTGTGTTCTGTGTTGCTCAGGGTGCGTCTGTCTGGCATGAAGATAGTGCGCCCCCCTGTGGCCATTGGCCATTATAAAATGATCAAACATAAAGGAGACAGAGGCAACGAGCAGAACCCACACAGGTGAACACGCACGCACACAAACGCCCACGCACGCACGCACGCACACACGCACACACACGTTGGTATTACTGTACTTGTGAGGACATTGAATGTTTAGGAAGGCAATAAAAAAATGCAAATTTGAAAAATAGATTTCTTTCTCCAAGTTGTACTCACATGCACACCGGGAATAGACGATTCACCAGCTGACATTGTCTCACAGCGTTATCTTCTGTGTGCAAAGAAGAATATTTTTAAATTGTGTTTTTTAGCCAATAAACAAAAATGTGTCTTGTGAGCACCAGAAATAATTACCTCACAATCAATGTCTATTTCTCATATTCTGAGAGGCAAGTAAAGAACTACAAGTACACACACACACACACACACACACACACACACACACACACACACACACACACACACACACACACTAGGGATGGACGATAAGTTATATTATCGTTTATCGTGATAAAAAACACTCACGATAATCGTATTGTGGAGATTTAATGTATTGTGATATCATCCTCCGTCATGCAGTGGGATGAATTCATCCCACTGCAATTTATTTGCCGAGCTGCATATCCGGTACCACTTAAACCCTCTATAATTGGTAAAAGGTACTTATAATATACGTACGTACTTGATACAGTCTGTTTTTCACTCTCTATCAAATGTCTTTGCCAAAAAATAGCCGATCTACAAGCTCACACCGCTTGTAGATCTGCTATTCTTAGGCAACTGTTCTGCCCCAGGATATAATGGATCTTGATTATCGTGATAATATCGTAAATCGCGATTTCTTTTGTCACAATAATCGTGATTATATGACATTTTCATATCGTCCCATCCCAAACACACACACACACACACACACACACACACACACACACACACACACACACTCAAACTCACAACGTCCCTCCGTCCGTCCGTTCTCTCCCATTCCCCACAGGTTCGACCTCCTGAAGAGGACGCGTCTCAACTGGCGCTCGGACGGCTTCAACTCGCTGACGTACGAGCTGCTGTCCAAGGAGCTGCAGCCGCTCTACACCAACCTGACGGTGGACATCGGGGACGACCCCCACCTGCCCCAGAGGAAGCTGCACCACCCCGCCCCGCCGGCGCTCCACCACGGAGCAGCAGCCCCCTCCTCCCCACCACCTGCTGCCCTGAAACACAGCAGCAGGGCGGGAGGAGGAGGAGGTGGCGCGGGCGGAGTTAAGGAAACGCCAAAGGACAAGGAAGTATCCGCGCCGGCGGCAAACGTGAGTATGGCCAGTTCGCCGCTAGTCCGCGAAAGCGTCCTCCGACAACGTCCTCCTCCGCCTCCTGCCGCCACGTCTAGGAGATCGAATCGGACGGCGGTGGAGAAGCCGGGCGTGGTCAAGTAGGAACGAGACGACGTTGAAAAACTTAAACGATTGAACTATAGCTTTTGCATCTCGTTCCGGTGCAACTAGTGGGGTTTTTACCCTCTCTGTTTCAGCATAGTATGGGGAATTCAAAATGGTGGTGGACGGGTGGTAAATAGCGCAGGGAAACTCAAGCCTTTTCATTTCAAAGGCCCACCGGGTTGATATTCGTGAGGCCACAGACCCACGTTTGATATATATTTTAAAAAATGTATTAACTATGGTTTCCCCCGAACTACACTGTAAAATCCTCAGTGCTGATTTAACTCTTAAGATTGTGCAAGTGGAACCAAATGGACCACATTTTGTGTGCACTCTCAAGGGTCCATTTGGAACCCCCTGGTCACGTCTGAGAACCGACGGCGTAGCGGTGTTCCTGCTGCTTGCTAACTTAGAGAAGCGCTATAAAGGTTTTATGTAGGTTAAGGACGAGCGGTCGAAGAGGAGGCCACTTTAGCCCACAAGGAATGCATCCACGGACACCTGCTGATATATACAGTAACTGTTCTGGAGTGGCGGTCGATCCACTGGATGTCACTGTCGTTCTGGTGGCGTTGGGACAGGACTCGGGCATCTCTGTACAGGGCATACCGTAACACATTATTTTTCTCCCATAGAGATTTTTGAAAATATTTATATGAATTATTTTAGCCCTGGAACCAAGCCACCCAGGTGAATCATGGCCATAAAACGTTTGATTCCCTGTCAAAACGATATTTGAATGTTTAATGATATTACTATAATACTATATTGAATAAATATACTTTTTTTAAAAGATATATATTTTGGACACAATCAAATGCTTTATGGTAATGATTCACCAGGAACGTGGTTTCAGGTTTAAAATAAACAATTTGTATAAATATTTTCTGAAATCTCAATTGGGGGGGATGAACTGGGTTTTCTATCTGTGGCACAACAAAATGGCCACCACTGTCATGCCCTATTTGGACCGTGAGCAAGTACGGTGACACAGACTGGTCATTATCCGTTGTACCGCTCCGAAACTCTCGATGGGTAAACTACCTACAGCACATGAATCTGTGCTGTTTTCCAGACATGTTGTGAAGGCGCTGCCCTCAGCCAACGCACTCCCAGATAAACTACTACTACTACTAGTACTGCTGCTGCTGCTGCCTGTCCACCGCAACGTGCAGTGGACGGGTCATCTCTGTGCCTTCTCTCTTCTAATGTGCGTTTTATAGACTGCGACGGTGGCTTTTAGACGTAGATCTGGGAATAGTTTCGCTTGGTCTCTCGCGACAGTTACGTAAAGGTAGTGTAAGTGATATTTTTGGTTAAAAGAAACATTCTTTTATGGTTAAAAAGTTATAGTAACCCTATAGAGTATTTGTTCAGTAACAGGCATCCCAAGTGGGACCCATATGGATCCCGCGGACATTGCCCACTTGGGGCCCATGCAGTTAGCCCACCTTGTACCCATATGGGACCCATGTGGGCGTGCTGGCTGGGTCCCAAATCTCTCCATATCTTTAATAAACAGAAAATATATTTTTTTCGAATGGGTTTGCAGTTTCATCCAATCAGGATAGAGAACCCATTGTTGTGATTTTGTTTGCGTTATCACTTCCAATTTCACTCGTTTGTTCAGTCTCCTGTATGAGTAAATCTCTCTGAATTGAAATATACAGCTATTTAACATGTATTCTAAAAAGAAAATCACTTACTGCACCTTTTCATGTTAGAACAAAGAGAAACCAAAGCCGATTCCACATTGAAGAACAAACAAAAACGATTCGTCCTCTGGACCGCCGTTCTATATTTGCACGCATCGCCCAGCGTCGACCAACTCCATACGTATCGGACATTATCTAGAGTTTTATATTTCTATAGAGGGATTTTGTTTTATTTGTTTTACCGGTTTTGTTCGAACCGGTCCTTTCATTCCTGTCCTGTGCCTCTCTCTCTCTCTCTCTCTGACTTTTAATTTCTAGACAATCAAACCATATGAGAACTGAACTGTGTTTCCAAGCAAACCTAACGTGTGTACCTGTGTACGTGTGTGTGTGTGTGTGTGTGTGTGTGTGTGTGTGTGCGTGTGCGTGTGCGTGTGCGTGTGCGCGTGCGTGTGCGCGTGCGCGTGCGTGTGCGTGTGCGTGCACTTGTATTACTACTGTATACTTACGAGGGCCAAATCTCCCCACAGGTTTTAGAAATTTGAGGAATAGACATACAGTAGTGAGGACTATAGTTGTCCTAGTCCTAGAAATGGTTGTTTTATGATTGAAACATAATTATTTGGGTTGTTAGGCTTATAATTAGTAAAATATTCAGGTTAAGGTTAGGATTAGGCGTTTTAGAAGTATAGGTTTACGGGTTGGGATTGTACAATGTACATGCTTGACGCTTCTCACCGGTGTTGCGCGTAGAAAATAGCCGATCTCCAAGCTCCACAGCGTGGGCGTCAAGCGTGCGTCTTTTCAAAAAGAATAATGTTAAAGAAAAATTGAAAATATAAAGCCTTGGGTTAAAAAAACAACAACCCACGGAACTGGCTGAGGGAAATTATTTGTTTTCCATACCATACAAGCTCACAACATGTCACAGTGTGACGTATTGTGAGCTTGTACAGTAGATCAGCTATTTTCTGTTATCAGTCATTTTAAGATTAAACGTGTTTTTGAAGTGATCAAACTAGCATGAATGGTCTCAGAAATGTCATAATTATGCAAAGGCTAATGAAATCTGTGATTTCTTCAGCTGGTTGTGGTTTTACGCGGAACAGCAGCAACATACGCTTAGAACGATAATACCTAAACCTCATCATTAAACTTAAATTTTTGCTTTATTCCATACCAGTAAGACAACCTAATCGGGAGATAAGCGACCGTCAGGTCGCATGTAAAAATCGGCCTGATGGTAGAGCTAAATGGGACAGATCCATGTTGATGACATGACTGTAGACATACTGTGTAGATTTTAGGGCAAAATCTGTAGGAGCAGTGTCCAAAAAAGTGTTTTAAAAAATCAGCCTGATGGTGGCACTAAATGGGACAGATCCACGTTGATGACATGACTCTAGACATACTGTGTACCGCTTGTTTACACCTTTGTAGCTGCAGTTGAAGCCAGCTCAACTTGGAATAGATCATATTCGCCTAGATCATATTCGCCAAGCGGACATGTTTTGCATTGAAAAACTGGGGTGGCAACGGGGTGGCATTTCATTCACTTAATGGAAGATGGCTGCCGTGTAAATATGGAGCAGAGCATTTCTGTCCAATAAAATGGCACATAAACAAAGTAGACATGGCATTTATCACGTTTCAGTCCTAAAATTCCTCACAAGTATACTGTAGTAATACAAACGTGCGTGTGTGTGTGTGTGTGTGTGTGTGTGTGTGTGTGTGTGTGTGTGTGTGTGTGTGTATGTATGTGTATGTGGGGGTTGTCACGACTTATCTTTACGCCTATCTGATACCATAGACTTGGCATGATAATATGTCGACTAGTTTGAATATACACTCGTTCCATGACTAGATGTGTTTTTCTGCTATTATTACTCGTGACTTTTGAGTTTTTAGAAAGACAATATTGCAGACTATTTGCCAGTCGTGTATGATTGAGTTTGTGAAAGTGGCTGTAGTTATGAGTTATGATGACACACTGTTTCTGGCTGTAATGCAACGCAACACAGCTTTTTTTACAGCAGGGCCCAGATCTCTCACAAAAGATAGCTGCTTCGTGCTTAGGGTTGGGATCCGGAACTGGAGGAACTGGTGAGGAACCCGGATCCAACATTGAGGAACCGCAATTGGTTCCATCACATTTTGGAGCTGTTTTCAGGAACTGGGTTTTATCATTTCACGAACCGTTTTTTTTTTGGGGCGGCTGTAGCTGAGTGGTTAGGGAGCCTGCCTGGGGAGCCAGAGCTCCTGGGTGTCGCAGTTACGATTCCCGGTCGATGGGTCCCTGAGTAAGACCCTTAACCCCTAATTGCTCCCCGAGCGCCACATACTGCTGCTCACTGCTCCTAGTTGTTATAGGATGGGTAAAATGAGAGAATACATTTCACGTATGTGCAAATGTATTGTGACAAACAACTCCCCAAGGCGTGGGGCCTATATTATTATGTTATTATCACACTTTCAGCGCTGGTTATGTGGAGTTCATGTCTGCTATACAATACCAGTGGTTCTCAAACGTATCAATTTCATGGACCACCATAACGCTGAGAGTGTACAAATGGAACCGAATGGGATGTCACCGACACGGTGTGGGCTTGTAAATCTGCTGTTTTCACTAGTTCTGGTCCTGGGTCTAATCTCTCTTTTGAGTCTCAACCTTAAAACTTTGGGAACCACTGACCTATAGGAATCGTTAAAGGGAACCGTTAATGAACCAGAATCTTTACAATCCTAAAGGATTCCAACCCTACTCTTCATGCTGTGTTTTCTCCTTCATTAGTCAGAAACTCTACTCTCGATTTTATTGAATATAAAAAAATATATTTTTTTTAATAAAATCGACTTTCATAAATGGCAAGAATGGAACTCACAACGCATTGTATCACGACACCTTGTGAGCGTTTAGAATGTCTGTTTTTGCTATTTTCGTGTGACGATTTGTTCGATATACAAAAAGTAAATAGTAATTGATCAAGAACGTGGATAGGCTATTTGTGGGCCTATGGAACTCATTTGTCAATGAAGGAAAAACGCGCAGAGGAAGCAAGCAGTTTTGTGAGACTTAATTCAGTTGATTTTGGAATGCTTTTGTGTAAGGACATGCATATGGATAAATACTTATGTGTAGATACAGATGTGCCATTTCAAAACTTCACTTGGCAGAACATTGACCTTTTTAGGACCTTCTCTGGCTTCGAAGTTTAAATCTACCTATGAAGGTGGATTATGCTTTTCAATGGGAATGGAGGGTTTCTTGCCATTTGCGGCAAAATACGCTCCATTCTCCATAAAAATTAGAAAGGTAAAACGGGAAGAAACCTGTGGAAAAAATGCATTTGCAGGAAACTTTCAGGAAAAGAGCAGTAAAGCCTGAAGACTTGAAACGGCACATCTGTAGATAGAACATCATCTCTATATGTTGATCTGACAGGCACCTGTAGGACATCCCCAGTGGTGGTACAAGTAAGAATTGTTAAGTAAAAGTAACAAACGTCCTGTACATCAAAATATACTTTAAAGTACCAAATCGGCTATTTTCAAATAGACTTAAGTATATCCACAAGTTCCATGGTCCCATCGTGCATTGCGCAAAAGGTGGGCGACAGTTACGGCGTCGCAGCCAAGCCGAATGTGATCTACAAGCTCACATTGGTCGCATCTGCGACGTGACGTGAGCTTGTATGTCAGCTGTTCTCTACACGCTTACCGGTCCCACACATAATTCTACAGTAAATTCCTGCGGAAACAGGTAGAGAACAGGACTTAATTGGTCAATGTATGTTCTGTAATAATCTAAATATAAAAGTTCACTTTGTAAGTTTGTGCGTTTTTAAATAATTGTAGTGGAGTAAAAAGCAACATTTGCTTCTGAGATGTAGTGGAGTAGAGGTATAGCAACTATTGAAAAATCCATGAAATCTAAAGTAGTCATTGAGTAAATGTACTTACTGTAGTTTACTTTCCCACCACTGGAGGTCACATATCAACCAATGTGGAATGTATTGCGTTGACTCATCATAATCATGATAACATTTCAGAGCAAATATTTTTATGTAAGGGAACGTTTATTGGGGTTTACGTGGCCAATTTCTGTACGGATATCAACACATACTATTATAGGCCACGGAATTTGCTGCTGCTATTTCATTGGTGAAGTAGTTGATTTCATATCAAAAATGCTTGAAAAAAAAAGAGAAAAACATATTGTAATGTTAATTTTGTGTGGTGGTGGGATCATGTGTTTTTAGAGTGTATGGATTATAATAGCAAGTAATGCTAATTTGAATGTAATTGTATTTATTTATTTATTGGATGATTCTAGAGTTAAATGAGTCATTGTTTTTTGGGGTGATTTTTGCGATGCATATTTAATTGTTAGTGGGGCTTCTCTGCATCGTTGCATCTTGTTCCATTTTCGTCGCTGTCGGGTGGAAACCTCATATGTCCGAAACTGTTCATTTCAGGATTCAAATAAAATGAAAAATAGTCGATCTACAAACTCATAACTGCGATGTGACGTGTCACGCGTGAGCTTGTAGATGTGCAATTGTGTGCAATCTTTTGTGAATTATGAAGAAGTAAGGCATTAATTTAAGAATAATTTACAAAAGAAATCTAAATGTGGTGATACGAGGTTTCTGCCAGACAGTATCCATATTAGTTACTCAGACATTGTGCCTCAGTCATGATGACATAATCCTGTTTAGATAGGGAATTCAGGTACAACATTGTAAATTCTACGTCGGTGCCCTCAAGTGGTGAAATAGGGTATAGCACCAGCCACCTAGCTCCCAAGGAGTGAATGAAACGTGTGGCGGTGATGTGTCCTGAATGATAACGGCTCATAGCAGTCATTCACTGGCTTCCTCAGCCAATCACATCCTTACCCTGCTCTCTGTGAAGCATTCATCTTTATAGATCCCATAATGTAGAAACACTCTGTTAAGTAAAAGCCCTGCATTAAATGTTTTTAGTGCAAAGGTATTGGCATCACAATCTACTTAAAGTAATACAAGTAAAAGTAGTCGTTATGCAGAATCTTCTATTTCATGCTTTGTTTTCCTCCTCCGAAAGTGTTCAAAAAAATGTGGGCTTGTAGATCTGCTATTTTCGAATGGACTACGTATAATCGAGGGCGTCTCAAAACCATAGGCTCCACTTACTGTAAGTAAGTACTGTGAGTAAATGTTTAAATGTAAACCTTCCGCTTCGAGATAAGCTTGCCTCCCTTTGTGAAGAAAAGGGTTGGATGTGATGAAGGAGTTTGTATTTGCCCTTTACTTTCACCCACTGGAAAAACACATCTGAAACGATTTATGTAATCGTGATAGTGGTGGGCGATATGGAAAAATACAAATACATTATCACGATTCTTTTTCACTTTGGTTTTGATGGTTATTTTTCAAGTTACTTGACAACAACTAGACCGGGGGTCAGCAACCCGCGGCTCTTTAGCGCCACCCTAGTGGCTCCCTGGAGCTTTTTCAAAAATGTATTAAGGGAAAAAGATAGGGGGAAAAGTAAAACATATATATTTTGTTTTAATATGGTTTCTGTAGGAGGACAAACATGACACAAACATTCTTAACGCTTTCCAATGCTGTAAAAATGTGTAGAAAATATTAAATGTAATGCTCATTATGTATTTGTAGCTACTTAGTCATTTTGACAGTAGGCTAATATAGCTAATATAGACTTTTAATATATTATCACTGTCGGGCAGAAACCTTGTATCGCCAAGTTTCAAATTTGTATGTTTTTTTTTCTTTTCTTTTTTTGCAAAGTAAAGCCCTGCTTCATCATACAAGACTGACGCACAAAAGTAGTGAAAACAGCAGATCTACAAGCACACAACGCCGCGTTGTGTGCTTGTAGATCGGCTGTTTTCACTAGTTTAGTTCATTTTGTAAATGATAAAGACAAACAAAGTTTTGGACATACAAGGTTTCCACCCGACAACGACGATATATAGGCTTTTATAATTTTTTGCGGCTCCAGACAGGTTTGTTTTTAGTTTATTTGGTCCAATATGGGTTGCCGACCCCTGAACTAGACTCTCTGGGTTCCTTTTGTGGAGGTCTAAATTGAACTTTACAAGTATGTAACTCTGACAGTATACAAATGAAACCAAATGGACCCTTACGGGTCCATTTGGTTTCATTTGTATACTGTCAGAGTCAAGTGGAGACCTTGACATTTTAAAGTTTGAGAACTACTGATTTAGACCAAAATGCAGGTTTAAATTGAATTCTGCAATGAATCTCTGTATTAACGATTAAACAGGGTTTTGTACAAGGCTCCCTCCATTGTATCACGATATATACGATATCTCTGAAAAGGCATATCATGGAGACATTGTATCGTCTTCACGATAATTATCACCATATCGCCCACCACTAATTCGTGACCCATATCACTGAAGCAGTAACTCAAGATAGCGTTGCTGTCGTCGTGGCGGAAACATCTTATCTCCATATTTTATAACTTTTTCTTTTCGTAAAATGACGCCCCCACTTGATTACCCCCCCCCCCCCCCCCCACTACAGTGTCACACAAAAGTAGCAGATCCGCCAGCTTAAAACGCGGTGCGAAGCGATGCATTTCGAGCTTGTCGATCTGCTACTTTTGATGCTTTTTGAATTTGAATCCCGGAAAAGTAACAGTTTCGGACATATGAGGTTTCCACCCGACAGAGACGATATGTTAAACCCTCAAAGACCTGGAACGTGCCCGAGTCGCGTTAGATTCTAACCACTTTAACCATTACTTTGTGCGTTAACTATTGAAAAATAGCAGATATACAAGCTCACAGCGTGGCACCGAGTGCCGCGCTGCGAGCTTGTAGATCTGCTATTTTTTGAAAGTCTTTGAATATCTTTGACCCGATCTTTGACCCAACTTCTAAATCCTTCCTCTAAATCAGTGGTTCTCAAACGCTTTCATGTCAAGGACCCCCCAAATTACATTTATGTGGCCACAGACCCCCATCTCAAAATATGTTGTTCCAGGGACCCCCCAGAAGCAGAGATTTGAGTTACAAAAATTTGCACACATTTTCACGATTTAAAAAAGATAATAGCAGATCTACAAGCTCGCTGCGCGGCACTCTGTGCCGCGCTGTGAGCTTGTATATCTGCTATTTTTCAATAGTTAAAGCATTAAATAATTCTAGGCTTAAAAGGGTTAAATAGCCTTCTATCAGAGCATTAAATGCTATTATGTAGTTTTGTTCAGGAAATCTATAGGTTTATTGAGGAATATTGAGCTTTCCGCAAATAGTGCTGCTCAAACAAAATCCATTAGACGAGTACAGAGAGCGAGAGATAATAATAGCCTAATTTCTGGATACTTACTTAATAAATAAACTATCCACTCATATTGACTGGGTAATTTCTTAACGCATGCTACACTTTGAAAGTGTGGTAAGACTATTATTAAGGTTGGGTCCATGAGGCATTGTAACACATTCATAATGCAGTATAATGCGCCTATAAGGCTCTACATCACTCGTTATACCTGTTTACAATCATGCGCATTACCTTTTAACAAGGTTTATGTATTATCATAATTGCTGGTGGTCTTAATGCATTATGAACTCAGTGGACCAGCACATAACTACCAGGTAACACTTCACTTAAAGGCATCATAACGCGTTCTCTAAATGTGTATAATTTGCATAACTTATAACAAAGACGCTTTATAACCGACTAAGTTAGGGTAGTTATACTGTGCTGTTCCCCTGAGCTTATAATGCATTATGACCAGAGCTTATAATACAGTATGTCATAAACGTAGTTACAAGTTGTCATACATGATTAATATAAACATTTATAACGAGTGTTAAAATGCCTTGTAAGCACATTATAATGCATTATAAATGTGCTTTTAATGTATTATAGACCCGACCTTAACACACAGTATTACCGAAAGGGGTTTAAGGAGGTTGAAATCTCTACAGATTAGTTAAATAGCGAACGATTCCTGTGCTTTGTTTTAGATTTAATAAATAGGCTAGTTTTATATGGGATGTATGACAATAAATGTTAAATGCAGAAACCTCTTAGCTCCATATATTTCGTAAATGATCACTCTACAGCGTCACACAAAAGCATCAAAAGTAGCAGATCTGCAAGCTCAAAGCTTGCAGATCTGGTTCTTTTGGATGTATGAGGTTTCCACCCAACAGAGACGATATACGCTCTTAAGTCTTATAATGCAAGTGCTGTCAAAACCGATTTTTGACATTTTTGACAACATGCTTTTGTTTTAATATGGTAGAAATTATGAATTTGGGGTTCTGTTGACATGATATTGTGAAGCATAATCACGATTGCTATTAATGGCCTTTGCTTTTTTTCTATGGTTATGTTGTCCACCGTGTGACCATGAGAGAGAGAGAGAGAGAGAACATGATGTAGTTATAGGTGGTCCTCAACCGTGTCTGGATCAGGGCTCCCCAACAATCTCAAAGGCATTCGCGGCCCACCCATCTGGACCACTTAACACGGCAGCCGAGATGGTGCCAACGTGCATTTCCTTGTTGTCGGGTGGAAACCTTGTATGTCCAAAACTGTTCATTTTGTATTTATCATTTTAAACATGATCTAAAAACTACTGTAAAACGTCTATTTTCACTTTTTTGTGCGATAGTATGCACGATGAAGCAGGGCTTTACTTACTTACTACCTACACATTTGAAACTTGGAGATAACGAGTTTTCTGCCCGACAGTGACGATTTGCAATATTCGTCTGGGCCTACTAAATTTTTTCACTGACGGAAACGAAATAAAAACTAAGCCATGATGACTAAAACTCAAAATATATTTGAACATTTTTGTCAACAAATAAAAAAAACAGATCCAGTAGAACAAAAGACATGGCATTTTATGCTTGGTTGCGCTCAGTGTTGCGCTCTGAAAATGGCAGATCTACAAGCTCACGTGTCGCGCTGCCTTCAAGATGATTTCACGCCAGCCCTGATCCAGAATAGCGTTGGGGAAACCAGTGGTTTAGTGTGCTTGTTCTAGTGTGCAAAGGCCAACAACGACTGCTGTACGAAGCGATGCGACTGTGACGGACAGTAGTTTTGTGACAGAGATCAACTGATGTATAGAGGAATAAAAAAACAACTAAAAGACACATTAACCATAGATATGTGATGTCTTCCTGTATTGTTTTTGAAGAACCTCATGAACCATTGCGTCGTCCCAATTCAGAGGGGGTCAGAGTATGCAAGCATTCAGCAAAAATAGAAGATCTACAAGGGATACATACTGGACATTATGAGCTTGTAGACCTGCTATTTTTGACAGATCTGGTGTAGACGGTTGGACAAAGGAGGGGAACCCCGTTCAACATATTAACATTACCCCAAAACTAATATGTATTTGGAGACCCCCTTCTGAAAATATTCCCTGCCAGAGACCCCCATAGAAGATTGATGTGGTTAAATATATAATTTTTTCCCCCAAGATTATTTGAAAATAGTGAGCTTGTAGCTGTCTTCAAATGCTCTACATAGGGTTTAAAGTGGTTAAGCTGGCTTTGATGCCCTGGCTGGAACGCCCCTCCCAAGGACCCCTGGTGGACCCCGGACTCCACTTTGAGAACCACTGTCCTATAACACGGCAGAAAAAAAGATCTGCTGTGTTAATCTATACATTATGGTGATTAATCCCGCTGCTCCCATAGTCGAAAGTTTAAGTGTTTGTGTGCAGAGGTCCGAGCAAACGCTATATGGTAGATTAGCAGTCATATGTCCCCATTAACACACGCTATAATCTGCATATCATCGCCGTCGCGCGGAAACCTTGTATCTTCATGTTTCAACTTTTTATATTTTTTCATGTAAATGAATGCCCAACTATTTCATCATACAAGAGCGTCGCACAAAATCACTAAAAATGGCACATCGCAAGTGAACTCGTAGAAATGCAATTTTTGCTATTTTAAAATGCTTTTAATACGATAATGAAAAAAAAAATTAAAAAAAAGGGACGGTTTTGGACATACAAGGTTTCCATACCCGGCAGCGGACGATGTTCTGCACTAACCCATTACGTCACCCTGTTTGAATCGCAATCCTAATGTCCTACATGGGCCTAAAGAACAGGATTATAAGCACGATGACATACTTCTGAACAGACAGCGACAGACCCCAGCTCCCACATACTGTAGGCCTTATATGCCGTATTCACTCTGTTTCATAATCGTGAACAAGTATGAGTCACCAACCAGAATGTCAATGACACAGATTCATATTCATAGTCGATATCAGGTTATGTAACCGAGTCAGTCCTCATAGAACAATCACTGATGAAAGCAAACAGAACAAACACGCAAACCCTGCTTGTTCTGCGGTGAACATTTGGCCAAAAAATATACATATATATCTAAAAAAATTGCAGATTTGCAAAGTGTTGCGAGCTTGTGGATTGGGCATTTTCGGGAAAACAGGAGAGAGTCTAGTGTAGAGCTTTGGCTGGCTCCAGTCAGCTAAGTAAGCTCCATATTACAATAGTAATCATTGATTCATTGCTTAGAGCAGGGGTCTTCAGTGTTTTTCAGGCCAAGGACCCCTTAGCTGAGAGAGACATGAAGCAAGGACCCCCCACTACCAATGATACTAATGAAGGCTCTGTTCCATTTCATGTACAGTAGCACAGTGGTTCTCAAACCTTTTATTTCAAGGACCCTTTAACTCTGAGAGTGTACAAATGGAAACAAATGGATCCTTACAGTTCCATTTGGTTCAGTTTGTACACTCTCAGAGTTACACACCTTTTAAGGGGTCATTTGGAGCCCTCAAGGAACCATGAGGCTCCCTGGACCACACTGTGAGACCCACTGGTGGAGCAGAGTGTTTCCAGTGAGCCAACATGCACAGCATCAGCACCCTGACTCTGTTTGACCAGAATGGAACAGAGCCTTCATTAGTATTATTGGTAACACCTGTGAAGGAACTTCTCTCCAAAATGGCTGCTGTGCATATAGCCTATAGTGTTGCAGATTCAACTTTTTCATAGATTTCATAGATAGATGCATAGACTTAGTTTGACATCAGTCTATTTTCAGACATTCACTCAGTACTTAGTAAACTTGACTTTAGGCTCTGTACTTTGTCTGCTCTTTCCCCCTCCACACCCAAAATCTGTGCCGAAAATAGCTGATACAAGGATGAGCTTGTAGATCTGCTATTCTCTGCTAATGTTCCCCTCAGAATATACGGATTTGTTCAAGTGGTTAATGTAAATAAAATAAAAAGGTTCCTATAACACAATTTGGAGACACCCCTGTGGTAACTCCGAGGACCCCCTATAGGAGTCCCGGAGCCCCCGTTGAAGACCCATGGCCTTAGGGTGTTTGTTCTCCCCTTCTGTCCAGCTTTTTAATAAACAGAAAATACAGTTTCAGGTGGGTCATCAATTTTCATCCAATAAGGAGAGAGAACCCTTTTATCAGCTCAATGTTGGCGTTCCACTTATAAGTGTGCATTTCTTAACTTCCAATTACACTTGTTTGTCCTGTATCCTGACCAGTATTAGTTCTCTCCCCTGATTGGTTGAAATTGGATTAACAGTAACGGTAACACTATAATTATAGAATCTAGTCTACACTACAGCAACGATTACTAAGGATATAGAGCTATTAAATTTTTTTTAACAAGAAAGCATCCCTTAATACCCCTTTTAATGAATGGCAACAGTACCCTACAATTTACAAATTTACAATTTAACATACGTTCTTAGTCCAGAGCAACCCATACGTCAAATGCAAAGAGACAGTGTAGTGTCTCGAGTAATTTAGGATAGGTAAACCAAGAACTGTACATTGAAACTATAGGATGGCAGGTAAAAAAATTAACCTGGCATCCTTTTACAAGAATTGAGGAGGACACCCATGGAATGCGGAGTCAGCGTTCACTAGGGTCTCACTGCACACGCAATGCATATGCTCCAAATAACTCCACACACACACACACACACACACACACACACACACACACACACACACACACACACACACACACACACACACACACACACACGCTCAGCAGCAAATAAAAAGTCAAACACTTTCTCTTTTGTTGCAATGTTGCAAAAAAGGCCATCCAATTTGTATTTTCATGTACTGTAGACAGTACATATAATATCCGTCTTTTTTAATAAGACAATATTGAATCCTTGCATTTCAAACGCATATCCTTTGATATAACGGTGATATACTGACACAAGGTATTTCTAAACATAGCCTAATTGTGTGGATTACGGATACATTTGAATTAAATCTTGATCAGGGAGGTCGGGTCAGTGTATTTTTCGGCCGTTTGCGGTTCAGTTTTATTTGTGTTAACTTTTAATTCAGAACACAGTCCAAAACGGCCCGTTTCTGAATGCTGTTTTGAAGTGGCAAAACAAAACTTAGAATTAGGTATTGTAAGAACAAAATGAGACCCGGTTCGAGCTTCTCATTGCTGTGGTTCAAAACAGAATGCTGGTCGTCCAGCTGTACTAGAGAAAAAGCAATCGGTTTTGATACACGCTGCTCCTAGAGGTGGGACGTTCGCGAACGAATCAAGTCTTTTGAACGGCTCTTTGAAATGAACGATAGGATTCGGTTCACAGTAGGGAGACGTTCCTTTCTAGTGAACAGTGGTGGGAAAAGTACTCAATTTCTTTACTTAAGTAAAAATATCAATACTGCAATCAAGTAAAAGTTTGGAATGTTAATGTACTTGAGTAAAAGTAAAAAAAGTATTGCTATCAAAATGTACTTAAAGTACCAATATTAGAACGTACTCATTATGCAGAATGTCCTGTTTCACAGGTTTTCCAATGAGTAAAATGTAGAAAAATCATTTGAAAATAGCCGATCTACGATCTACTTTAAGTACATTTTGATAGCAATACTTTTTCACTTTTACTCAAGTACATTAACATTCCAAACTTCTACTTGATTGCAGTATTGATATTTTTACTTAAGTAAAGAAATTGAGTACTTTTCCCACCACTGTTCACTAGAAAGGAACGTCTCCCTTCTGTGAACCGAATCCTATCGTTCATTTCAAAGAGCCGTTCAAAAGACTTGATTCGTTCGCGAACGTCCCACCTCTAGGAGCAGCGTGTATCAAAACCGATTGCTTTTTCTCTAGTACAGCTGGACGACCAGCATTCTGTTTTGAACCACAGCAACGAGAAGCTCGAACCGGGTCTCATTTTGTTCTTACAATACCTAATTCTAAGTTTTGTTTTGCCACTTCAAAACAGCATTCAGAAACGGGCCGTTTTGGACTGTTTTGGACTGTATTCTGAATTGAAAGTTAACACAAATAAAATTTAACCGCAAACAGCCGAAAAATACACTGACCAGGTAGGTACACTTCTGTTGCAGTGTTGAGGATTTCTTTGTCAGACATGTGGATCTTTTTATAAACCAGCTGCCCGCAACCTTAAACATCGTTCCTCTCCGCTCACATGCTCTGGTGCTGTGCTGGTGCAGGCTACTTGATTTGATAGGCAATTAAATGTCACCGTCAAATATTCTGTCCCAGCCCAGCCTTGCTAAAATACATCCCCTGACAACACTGGCCACCTTACAGATTTCTACAAAACCTGTATACTGTATATCCACTGATAAGGTAGTACCATGCATGTTAAAATCATGGATATCTCACTCTTCTCATCTCTGCTTATAGTCATACAACTCGGGTCGAATACATACTATGTATATGTATGTCTATTGTCTGTTACAAACAAACAAGGGGCTAAACACATATAATACTTTCCCCCCTTAATTACTTAAGTACATTTAAGGCCCAATATTTCCGCACATCTTCCTATATTAAAATTGCCTTAAAGGAGTAGTTCACCCCCAAAATGACTTTTTTTCTATTGATTAGTCACGCCATGGAGAGTAGAGTTCAATAATATTTTTTGGTTTTTATCACATTCCTAAGAAAAAAAATTGATTCGAGTAAATTTACCCCCATTGATTCCGGATGGGGACCCGTTTCGAAACTGGTCCCCATCCGGAACGAATGGGTGTACATTTTTGTTATCACATTTTTGTCTTAGGAATGCGACAAAAAACAAAAAATATTATTGATCTCTAGTCTCCATGGCGTGACTAATCAATAGAAAAAAAGTCATTTTGGGGTGAACTACTCCTTTAAGGTGGGATGGGCAGGTGGACGAACCACGTCAAGCTCATGTCACCATGATCAGCCATAACCATATATCGCCCAACACCCCCACTGACAGGTGCCCCCCTCCCTCCCCCCTTGCCTGTGGGATTACGTGCAATGACAATTATCACCCTCCCCGCCTGGCTTCCCTCCACCGAACACGGGCCAGTTTTGTTTCTTGTAGACACCTGACAAAGCTGGTTGCACCATCATCTGGTATTTGGCCGTGGACCCCCATCTCAAAATATGTTGTTCCAGGGACCCCCCCACCCCCAGAACAAAGATTTGAGTTACAAAGGTTTGCTTTGAAAATGATGTGTTCAAAAATGTGCACATCATTATTTTCAAGATTTTTCAAAAATAGCAGATCTACAAGCTCGCAGCGCGGCAGCTTGTATATCTGCTATTTTTCAAAAGCTAAAGTATAAAATTATTCCAGGGCTTAAAGGGTTCTAACATTATGTCTCTAACATTATGTCTCCAGAGAGCACCTGCCTGCGGGGGTCTTGCTCTGGAGGGGTCTGTGTGATCCTGTCATCTTATGACAGAGGTGGTGGCATCTAGCCTCCAGTGGACTGACTGACACACTGGCCTGTTGAAATGACAGAGGGCTGAGGCAGCCTCCAGTCACCTCTGCTTACTGTACTGTACTATACTGTACTCTACTTGTGGACTGAGCATTGGTTCGACCTCCCTCTGTTCCGACCAGGTTAGCATTCACCAGCGTCGGCAGGTTAGTTGTGACCGAAGGTCGCAGTTTGCCATGAAACATGTCACAGCTTATCCGCGTCTGTGTAGACATGTAGACGTGTACATTTTATTCTATGGGTTTGCCGCTCTGACATCACGCTCTGGCTTCACTGTGATGTCACACTAACAGAATCCCTTTTATGCCCACATATGGAGTTCTCTGATGTCCTCAATATTAATGATGCCCTGTTAGAGAGATCCCTGTCATGCCAGGGGGAACAAATCCCCTTTATGCCCATATATGGAGATATGGAGATCCCTGTGATGCCAGGGGAACAAATCCCCTTGGCTTTATGCCCATATATGGAGATCCCTGATGTGTCCACATCCCTGATGCCCACATCACTGTGGCCCTTTAGGGGCGAGGTCGCTTGTCGCCCTGAGGCGTCTTACTAGTTTTACTGAGGTTAGGGTTAAGGTTAGATTTAGGTGGTCAGAAAATTGGGTGGTCGGAAAAATGACATGGCACTCTCTACTCTACTGTACTGTTCTGTACTCATTGTTGTCATCAAAAAGTACCAAAAGAAAAATACAAAATGTTAGAAAATAGCAGATCTACAAGCTCACAACGCGTTGTGACACGTTGTGAGCTTGTAGATCGGCTATATTCAAACAGCCCAGGTATAAAATAGGGCCGAAGTGGTTTAAGTATGTTTTATAATATCAAAATGCATATCTGCAGAGTAACTAGTAACTAAAGTTCTCAAATAAATGTAGTGGTCTGGTATAACGTTACTAAATATTCAGTGAATTGTGCATAACAGAAGCACTGAGAATATAAGCTACGATAAACAATGCTGTGTTGTTGTTATGGAGATGACACATCACTATTGTGACGCAGAGAAGTTGGCTATCATGGATCACACAGCATATCCCTGCTTCTTGGGGCAGCAAATGAAATAAATGCACCCACAACATGTACAGTCAGTCCACTGAGGCGCGTCAGACACAAACGCAGAGTGAGAGTGGAGTGTGATTGTGGGTCCACAACACTGGGTTACATAAAACGCAACACTTAATGTTCTGCCCAGAGTTAACATGTATACACTATACATCGCATAACATCATCAACATGTATACATGTCAAAGATATGAGAGAAATGTCTTGTGCAAGATGGTAAATGGTGCATTTATGTAGCACCTTTATCCAAGGCGCTTACATTGTGTATTACATTTACCCATTCACACACACATTCATACACCGATGGTGGAGGAAACCCAGCAAAGCACCAACCTGCTCACCGGGAGCAATTAGGGCTTCAGAGTCTTGCCCAAGGACACTTCAACACCAACTCTGGGGGAGCCCGGGATCGAACTGGGAAGTTCAAAATATAAAGTAAAACTAGCCTATGCAGAATGGCCATTTCAGAGTCTGTATCCTCTCAATAGATCTGCTACAGCTATTAAAAAAAAAAAAAATCTAAGTAACTAGTAAATAAGCAGTCAAATCATTAGTGGAGCAAAGATGTATGACATTTACCTCTGTAAACGTGTCGCTTCGCGCCGCGCTTCGAACTTGTGGATCTGCTACGTTTGATGCTTTTGTGTGACGCTGTAGCATGATCAAGTAGGGTTTAATTTACTATATATACAGTATATGGAGAGTAAAAACATGGAGATGGGAGAGGTGTCTGCCCCGACAGCAGCGATATCAAAGATGTTGTATTGAAATGTGTTTATGGGGCCAAACACTGGAGGAGTAGGAGATGGGATCAGCTGCTGTAGGGGGGGGTCATCATCAGCCATGGACGGACCCTGGCTCCCATCTCCAGCCTCCTCCTCCTCCTCCTCCTCATCTGCCTCCTGTCATCAGTATTATATTTGCAGCCTGGGTGGACAATTTCCTGGGCCGGAGGCCCTTTTCAGCGTTCAGCAACAACACATAGATCAAGTGAATTAATTCTGCTATTCTGGCGACGTGCTGTGTGGATGGAGATCTAGGTCACACTGTCATGGCTCTGTTTTTCCAGTTTTTATTTGAACCCCCTTCCCCCCCCCCCCCCCCCACACACACACACACACACACTTCACGCCCCCCCCTGTATGAAATAACATCATTCAAAACCTTTGTTTTATTTGAAATTTACGCCAAGGTTTTTTTACGTCAAATTTACGTAAAATAAAAAATGCTATTTGGTGCATTTTTTTTTGTCATCTCTGGGAGTGTTAAACAAAGGAACCAAATGAACCCGGGTCCATTTGGTTTCCGTTTGTAGTACTAGCCACTGTTATAGACCCTTTCAAGGGGTCCATTATTTAATGTACACCCTGATGGTCCCCGGACCCACCGTTGACAAACACAGAGATCTAGGTCAGGCAGTCACGGTTCTGCCCCCCCCCCCCCCCCCCCCACACACACACACACACACACTCTTGCCGGTCGTGAATAAAATAATGTCAACATCTTCACGTTCCGCCTCTTCCACAAGTCTGACCTTGACATTCGCAGGTGATTTTCCACAGATGAGGTGTGTGTGTGTGTGTGTGTGTGTGTGTGTGTGTGTGTGTGTGTGTGTGTGTGTGTGTGTGTGTGTGTGTGTGTGTGTGTGTGTGTGTGTGTGTGTGTGTGTGTGTGTGTGTGTGTGTGTGTGTGTGTGTGTGTGTGTGTGTGTGTGTGTGTGTGTGTGCGCGCGCGCGTCTGCCTTATTATGTGTGTCGCGCATGAGATGCGTGTGACATGCATGCATGCAGTGGTGTTGGATGTTGGTGGTGTTTGGAGAAGGCTACGTAATGATCAGAAGCGATGTAAAAAAAAAAAGAGAGAATGGCCCGCTGTCTATACTTAGGGTTTGCCTGCAGCTATGTGTGTGTGTGTGTGTGTGTGTGTGTGTGAAAGAGGGAGAGAGAGAAAGAGACAGAGAGAGGGAGAGAGATGGAAGATATAGAGAGCACAGGAGTGTATATGTGGGAGGGCGAGCATTGAGAGAGAGAGAGAGAAAGAGAGAGAGAGAGAGAGAGGGAGAGAGATAGAGGAGGATGGATGGAGGGAGGGAGGGTGGGAGGGGTGCAGTGTGTGTGACGCACGCTGATCCGCTCTGCCGCGCCGTGGTTGGCTGCCGGCCGCCGCCACTCACAGCACACGGACCCTGGGAGCCGGGCTGTGGTGTTGAGCTTTTTGTTTTTTTATGCCGTGCTGCTGCTATAGTGTAGCAGAAGCAGATTATGAAGCTGAGCTGGAGCCGGAGCAGCTAGCCTCTAGTCTCCCCTCTCTCGTTGTCTCCATGGCCGCACACGCACTCCTCTCTCTTTGCTCCCTCCTAGCCCTGCTGTCCGCTCTCTGCAGCCGGCCCGGACTCGCCCTCTCCTCCTCCTCCTCTTCATCCTCCTCCACCTCCTCCACCTCCTTCACCTCCTTCTCCTCCTTTGAAGACGAGGACCAGGAGGCGCTGCCTGGACTCCCCTATGACGAAGTGCCTGAGATCATAGACAGAAGGTAACCAGAAAAAAACAAGGAACCGCTGCTTGCTGCATATCTCTCCTTTGTTTCATCTTTCTCCTCCTCTCCTCCACCTCCCTATATGTGTGTGTGAGGTGCTGGGGGGTGATGATGATGATGATGGGGAGGGGATGCAAAGAGGGGGGTAGGGGGGGTGGGGAGAGAGGTGGTGGTGGTGGTCAGAAGCAACGCAGGGATGCTGATGATGTGCTAAACCCGGCTGGGTCTGTCTGTCGTTGGTTGATAGTTCGTTCGTTCCCTTCTCCTCCCTTCCCTTTTTTTTGGGGTGTATTCTTTTGTCTCCCCGGCTCTACCCTACCTACCTACCTACTCCTCTGGGGTGGATCACAAAGCCGCAGACACACACACGCGCGCGCACACACACACACACATACACATACACACACGCGCGTACACGCACATGCACGCACGCACACACACCCCAGCAGCAGCAGAACAACACAGTGTTGGCGTAGCAGGAATAAAAAAAAAGAGAAAAAAAAAGCGCCGCTGCTGCCTGCAAAGCACCGTGTTTGTGTCTCAGCCTCCTCGTAAAGCCTGCATCAGACGCTGCTCATCGATCACGCATTGGTGGCTGTTGTCTTCTGTGTGTGTGTGTGTGTGTGTGTGTGTGTGTGTGTGTGTGTGTGTGTGTACGGTACAGTGTTGGTCTGGTAGGCAGGCAGGCAGGCAGGCAGGAGGGGAGCTAAATAAGGCTGGGGACACTGGAGGCCTGAACAGGCGAGGGGGGGAAGGAGACAGAAAAGATGGGGAGCAGCAGCGATGGGAGTAGGTAAACAAGGATGGGACAGCGGGGAGAGGAGGAGAGGAGGAGAGGGGAGATCAGGGGAGAGGAGGAGGAGAGAGAGGATGCATCAGGGATGGTCTACTGGGGTCTGTTTACTGATGCAGTCAGAGAGAGAGAGAGAGAGAGAGAGAGAGAGAGAGAGAAAGAGAGAGAGAGAGAGGGAGAGAGTGAGGTAGGAGAAGGGAATTCTACCCGGCCATGTCTGCATAATGCACATGCAGCCTCCTGCAGGTCAAATCTGGATGAAATATTCAGCGCCCCCAAAAAACCCAGAGGGGCACACACGAACACACACACACACACACACACACACACACACACACACACACACACACACACACACACACACACACACACACGCACCACTGTCAGAGGGGAGGGGGGAGACGCGGCCAGCAGCAAGGCCCCTTTGTGTTGAGGGCTAATGCCTGCTTGGCTGCGGACACAGACAACGATATTACGTGTGGTACATGTGGTGCCAAAACAATGAGAGAGAGGCGCGGGGCACACAGCACAGTTAGGGAACAATTTGTGACATTTCAACAGCATAAACGCCATGTAAACGCTACAGTGTACAGTCTGTACACATTACTAATATGATATGATATGCTGGGTTACTGTATACTGTGTTCTTTCATTGCCAGTAGAGTAGACGTTGATATGATTTATTCTCTCGTATTGGTTTCTGTTGCGTGTTTTGAGACAGACAGGTGAAACATCTGCAGTTTTGTGAGATTGTGACGCCGGTTTTTAGACTTGAAACGAAGACAACCAAGACACTCATAGAGATGTTGAAATCTGGAAAAACCACAGCTGTTCTGGTGGTAGAACATTTGACAAAAATGGCCGATATACAGCACTGTGCAAGCTCGGATGAGCTTTTTTTGTTTAGCCAAGATAATTGTTATAGAGAGAGGAAAAAAGAGGGGGGCCTACTACAGATCCCTGTGGGACTCCAGTCAACTTCAGTCACATAGGGATTAAAAGTGGTTGTCTGTCTTTACTTGTCTGTCTTTACTTGTTCGCACAACAATAGAGTAACACAACAGCCGTACACGTTGTTCGACACTTTGGATTTAACCCATTTAGGCTTAGAATTATTTAATGCTTTAACTATTGAAACATAGCACATCTACAAGCTCGCCACGTGGCACCCCCGTGCCGCGATGCAAGCTTGTAGATCTGCTATTTTTTTTTAAATCATGAATCTTTTGGCAAATCTTTGAATATATCTTTTTAACATTTGTAACTCAAATATTTGCTTCTGGGGGGTCCCTGGAACAACATATTGGGCCCGTGGGCAAATACGTGTAATTTTGGGGGATCCAAAAAGTTTGAGAACCACTGATTTAGAAGACACTTGCACAAATGTTCAGGATTTTTCAAAAATAACAGATCTACAAGCTCGCAACGCGGCACTCGCGCTGTGAACTTGTATTTCTGCTATCTTTTAATAGTCGAAGCATAAAATAATGGTTAAAGTGGTTAAAATCTAAAGTGACACAGATTTGCGTTCTGGCCTAAATGGCTTTTAATCTGCCGACCGTCCTGATCCAAACTCTCCTGGTTTTGTGTTGTTCTCTCATGTCTGGTGTGTGCAGATAGATCTGATTGTGATCTTCCCCTCTCTCTCTGCTGACATTTCATGTCTGCCAGTACACAGCAGGGAAGCTACACTGACCCGCCTAAACCCTATATATTGTACTTAGGGGTCCCGCAGGGCTCTATACTTGGTCTCCCCCCCACTCCCACCACCAAATCTCTTTGCCTGAAATAGCCAGGGGTCGTCGCCATGCTGGCTTGTGGATGTTTTTGTGAAAACATTTATTTTTCCCACAAACATACAAAATGATAATAATATTACCATGAACACATACATCGCTAGCCCTGAATGACCATAACAGGTCTGAGAGTGTTCAAATGGAACCAAATGGACTCAGAGTTAAGGGGTCCTTTTGAGAACCACTGCACTAGTGGATTCCTAATATACCATAGTGTCGATAAGTTTACATATTCTGAAGAAAACCTGGAGACTTGACATTCAGTAATTGCGTCTTATGATCAAAATATGAACATTATAACATAACATTTGCCACGGACAAGACCAAGTCTTTGCCACGGACACATTTGGTTGATGAGCCCCCTGGAAATAAGCCGATCTACAAGTTCTACCACTATTTTTCGCAGTGTGTTCGTGGTTAAATAATTGGTCTTGTGTTCCCTTCATCAAACTCTGGCACGTAACTCCGTACGTAACAGTTTCCGGTCCCCAGGGTCCACACTGATCCAGTCTCAGTTCTGACACTCTCTATCTCTCTCACTCTCTCTCTGAAGACACGGTTATGTAAGAGCTTGTCTTTCATTTCGAAAGCCCTTTTCATTCCAGATTCCTGGTAGCGTGGAGGGAGTGCTTCGTAACGTCATGATAGAAACACAAAGGAGAAAAGGTGTCATTAGATGGCTGCCACAGCGAGGCAGGAGGAGGAGGAGAGTGCTTTAGCTCTAATAGTGGTAGCGAAGGTATTGAGTCACAACATATAGTACTACAGTATCTGTGACAAAATATCTGGTCAGGGATTGCATGCGTGCCCTTTCTCCCTTCCCCGTCCAGGACCAATAATAGGGCTATATAAGCCAGAAACCACACACATCAAATTCAATAAAACTAATCTGATAGGGCCATGCTGTGCTATGCGTTTTCCGTTTCTCCTTGGCATTGAACGACCCCGTTGATCGAAATACCCCTTGATAAGAAATTGACCTAAAAATAAGAATTTAAAATAGTTATGGCTTTCTGATAGAGGGTGACCGCTATAAGAAAGACCTTGGATGCACAGATAAGTTGAGTGATTTAGAAAATATAAAACATGTCGTGTTTACCAAGTAAAATTGTATTGTATACACAGTAGATTTCTTTTTCCATGATTGATTGCTGGAAAGCAGATGCATTGCAACTTACAGGTCTATAACTCTTAGCGTGTACAAATGAACACTCGTAGTTGATATTGAGTTGAAGAATACTCTATAATATATACTGTATTCTAATGTACTTATTCCTTGTAAGGACATGTTATTTTGTAGAATGTCTTGTACCACCAAGATATGAATCTAGACTTAAAAACCCATCATTATAAGCACAGTTTCAACATTCACCACCTACTCAACAAATTAGTCCAAACAAATAATAATGTCTAAAATAGACTTTCCTGTGGAAAATCACCACACTGACCCATTTATAAAAACATTTTTTGGGTCAAAAGTATTTAAACAAATATATTGTACTTATTAGGATCACAATAAAAATGTCTATAGTTACTATCAAATAAAGACATCAAATAAGGAAATAATGTTGCCATTGACCCAGTGTTGATTTTGACAGCAAATCTTGATTTAGTTTTAGTCAGTCTTAAAAAAAGAGACAAAAGATTTTAGTGTTGTTCTAGTCGACTAAATATCATACGATCTTTGTCGATAAATCTACAGTTGCTTTCTGAAAATAGCCGATCTACAAGCTTTCAACGGGTTGCAGTACGACGCGTTGTGCGCTTGTAGATCTGCTGTTTTCAGAGCGCAACACCAAGTGCAATCTATACAGGATCTCTTCTCTACTAGTCCCTCCCTAACATTTGAGTCTAGTTTTTATTTGCTGACGAAATTACCAATATATTTAGTCATAGTTTTAGTCATAGCGTAGTTTTTATTTTGTTTTCGGTAGTCCACAAATATTTTTCGTTATAGTTTTAGTCGATGAAACAAACACTACAGTCAGCTGCCCCAGACACAGCTTAAGGGCTTCTGTCCAGACTTTCTGTTGGAAGATGACTACCACCAAAGACAGATTAATGAGTACAAGCACCTGGCTGTTAATTTTAGTCTAAGGTGCTTGAAGACATGCAACCACCACCAGGAGAGATGCAACCACCATATGTTTGTTTGTATGTTTGTTGGAACCACTTGTTTAACAGTTTGTATCAACATGTTCCTATAAGCAGCGATGACATTTACTGAAGAATTTCACTAGGTTTTTAGTAATTGTTCTCCATTGTACGATATACAGTATAGTAACTCACGGTGTTGGGAAAGTTCACTTTCTACATGAACTAGTTCAAAGTCAATGCAAAGACGAGACGGCGTGCGACCAGGCGCGGCGCGAACAAGCTGAACAAGCGCCGTTCACAAACACCTGCTATCTTTCAATAGTTAAAGCACAACATAATGCATAATAATGCGTTCCCAGTTCCCCCTATGAAGAACATTCATGGGGGGCCCACAGTGAATCCTTGTACCCACAGGGCCCAGAATTTGGTGCGACACACCTGACCCAGCCTCACGTGCATGGCATGTTGCCTTGTCCCTTCAGTTCGCCACATCTTGACAGTCCCACGTTCTCATCTCTTACATTTTCTCTTACTTATGTTGCCAGCACTTGCACAATCAGGTAGGGAACTTCAGCCAATCACCTAAACTGACACAAACATGTTTTGAAGCACTGCCAATCAGTGAAGCCGACGGGTCATGTTGGCCAATCAGGGAAGCTGATGAATACATTCCCTCCAAAACACACAGTGTATCAGTGCGTCCTCTGCAGATACAGTGCGTCCCCCACAGACCCGCGGTCAGACACGGTACAGATTGGTCTATTTGTGATTTTTGGTTCAAATTGCCATTCGGCGTGGCACAGCTCCAGGTCATAACACACACACCAAGTTTTAGGCCGTTCATTTGGACGCTGTCTGAGTTATGCCTGGGTCAGACACACACACAGACACTACTAGGTTTCGTGAATAATAATAGAACGTGACTTATTTAAGATTAATTTAATCTGTATATTCATTGCATAAATTGTAGTCCACTTGTTCTTACTTTGTGAATATCATTAAAAATATTGAGATATGACCCAAGTGTACACTGAACAGGATCCCTTCTTCTGAAAGATGCAGGATCCAACAAGCTTTTCAAGGCAAGGTTGCAGGGCCAAAATATCTACTTTTAAATTTAAACATTTGCACAAGAAGCCTATAGCCTTGTAGATTCATTTGCATTGAATAGTTAAAGTTATGTTCTCAATTTTAACCGATATTGTCCAGTTATTTGTGTTGATTTGTGTAACAAAACTGGGATTGTAAAGAGCACATTGCTATGCAGGGTCAGTACACACATACTGTATGTAGGGTTGTCACAATTACAAATTACGATTAACGTTTTAATTGTGTTTTTGGCATCGGACATTGGAACTGAATAAAAAACGTGATTTCCGTTTGCCTTGTAGGCTTCGCAATTCAAAAAATGCACCGCGAAGATATGACAGATAACTTAAGAGATAATATACAAAGAAAATAACTGACATTTCATAATTTTGTACGTTCATAACATTTCAATGGCATAAATAATGGATCTACAAGCTTACGATGCGTCACAAAGTGAGCTTGTTGATCTGCTATTTTTGGGGGAAATGGATGAACATCTTTCAACGTGGAAACTGTTTAGACGATTATGCAAAAATAATTGCGATTATCTCAAATAATTGTGTTTAGGCTGTTATGTAGTAATTGCAACAAGCCTAGCTGTATGCTGACATAATGCAGGGCTATTTCCCCGCCGTGAATTAATTACTGTTGCAGGAATACGCAAGGGCTTCACAAAGGGGGGAAAGTGGGACTGAGTTACTAGGGCCCAAAGTCTTGACTTAAACCCTTCTGATCCTTTGGGAGCAGAGCCTTTTCCCCAGGGCCCAAAGTGGAGGGGCCTTAATTATTTTATACTTTAGCTATTGAAAAATAGTAGATATACAAGCTCAAAAATAGCAGATCTACAAGCTAGTAGATCTTCTATTTTTGAAGTCGTGAAAATGTGTGCAAACCTTTGAATATATATATATGTTTTAAGCAAACATTTGTAACTCAAATTTTGCTTCTGGGGGGTCCCTGGAACTAAATATTTTGAGATGGGGGTCCGTGGCCAAATACATATCATTTTGGGGGTCCTTCACATGAAAAAGTTTGAGCACCACTGACATAGAAAAATAGGTTTTTCAAAAAACCTTAGAAGGATTTGAAATATTCAAAGACTTGCACAAATGTTCACAATTTTTCAAAAATAGCAGATCTACAAGCTTGCAGCGCGGCTGTGAGCTTGTGGATCTGCTATTCTTCAATATAGTTAAAGCACATAATAATGCGTTCACAGTCTAAATGGGTTAAACCCCCTCCCCCTATGAAGAACATTCATGGGGGCCCCCCCATTGAATCCTTGTACTCAGGGCCCAGAATTTGGTGCGACACCCCTGGGAATACGCCGTGATGCTGCTGCCAGGATCATGCAGTAGTAAGTGGTAGATTATCTTGGTAAAGAGCGTGCAGCATTAGATACCACTTGATCCAGCTGACACTCATGGCTTCTGATCTCATGGTCAAATTGAACAGGGGGGGCAGGCTCTGAGCAGTGCCTCCGCGAACTCTGAAAGCTTAAAGTAGTGAAAAATAGATCTACAAAGCTGCGACGCGTTGTGAGCTTGTAGGGTTCTGTAATTATGAGTGCATCTCTCCACTCTGACATGTCTCCTTTCCGACATGTCTCCATTCCGACACTAACCCTATCTCTAACCCTAACCCTAACCCTAAACCTTAGGCCCATGGGAGTGTCGCCACTCCGACAATAAGAAGTTAATTTCGGAGTGGCGACATGTCGGAATGGAGAGAGCCTCCCTGTAATTATGCCATGGATCACTAATGGTCCATGGACCACTGGTTGAGAAACAGTGCTATAAATTGATCTTAAGCTTTAAAATGTTTAAAGAAATTATAATAAAAAATCGAACCTCTGTTCGAAGTGGAGCTGTGTGTGTGTGTGTGTGTGTGTGTGTGTGTGTGTGTGTGTGTGTGTGTGTGTGTGTGTGTGTGTGTGTGTGTGTGTGTGTGTGTGTGTGTGTGTGTGTGTGTGTGTGTGTGTGTGTGTGTGTGTGTGTGTGTGTGTGTGTGTGTGTGCAACAGCGCCCCTCCCTTAACATGTGTGGCCAGAAAAGGTTACTGCAGGCTACATACCCGGAGACAGACAGACAGACAAACAGACAAACAGACAGACAGACAGACCCACACACACGGCCACGTATAGGGAGCTCCACACAGCTCCAAAAAGGAACGGTTCTGGACATAAGAGGTGTCCACACAGCAACGATAGTGATCCATGCATAGATAAAAAAAATAAAAAAAAGCAGTTAACAAAGAATGTGGGAACTATTGAGTATTGATCTAATAAGCTAGCATCTGCAGTGTGGGACCAGGCTATTACTGCTGTACTGTTGGAAACCACTCTGAAACTACATTTACCAGATCACTAACTCGTCCACCGCGAGAGACACCTAAATTACATTTTAGCTGTGCCGTAAAAAAATAAAAAAATAAAGTAATGCAGATTGTTGAACTAACTCTACTTTGAAATAGTAGTTCAACCGCATCCCAACGACTCTGTGAAATATTATCTGCAGCCGGGTTCTTGGAATTTAATATGGGGTATGATGCAAAGAGAAATATCGCATCACTATTGCAAGGCAGATATTAATGGCCCTCTGTGGCCACAGTTGTAGGCCCTGCAACTTATCTGGTGGCTAAAGATGCGGGCGGACATGTAAACATGAATAAATGTGTCGCCAGATTGCTGCTGATATTATGCACTAAATCAGAGATTGTTGTCAGCCTCTTTCTATTTCAAGGACCCTCGGTTTAATTATGCATTCGGCCACGGACCTTCATTTCATACCTTTGTTTTTTATCTCCCGAGTCCCGTATCTACACAGTAAAATCCTCAGTAAAGTCATTTTTTTACTCTAGTACAAATGGAACCAAATGGACCCATAAAAGCACATGCTCAGAATTACAGAACCGCTGGTTCCTAACTAATTATACGCGTTGTGAGCTTGTAGATCTGCTATTTGAAAGAAGAAGAAAAAGAAAAGGTGATTTTTGAATGTCTTTGAAACATTTTAACAACACAAATCTTGTATATGGCATAAGATATTTTCTGATGGGGGTCCATGGACAAATACACATTAATCAGGGGGTACTTACCATGAGAATGTCAGAGAGCCACTGGTTTAAACAACATTTTAAAGTCTTTGAATATTTTTAAAAACTAATATTTGTGACACAAATATTTGCTTCTGGGTGGTCCCTGGAAACAGCATATTTTGAGATGGGGGTCCGCAGTCAAATACATGTCATTTTGGGGGTCCTTGACATGAAAAAGTTTGAGAACCACTGATTTAGAAGAAGGATTTAGAAGATCGGGTAAAAGATCTTCACAGACTTGCACAAATATTCACGATTTTTCAAGCTTGCAGCGTGGTGCCACGCTGTGAGCTTGTATATCATCTATTTTTCAGTAGTTAAAGCATTAAATAATGGTTAAAGTGGTTGAAATCTAAAGTAACACAGATTTGCGTTCAGGCCTAAATGGCTTAAGAAATTAGAATAATCCGTAATTGAGGCAAAAGCTTGAAATAATGGTGTGATATTGAGTGGAGGCCCCAGATGGTGCGTAGACGTAGTATTAGTGGGCCAGCAGAGTCACAGAAGAAGACCTTGTTTACAAGTTTAGGAGAGCAGAGCAGACAACCACGCCTTCTCTATCTGCACACAGCAAAAACCTCAGTGTCCATTTGATCCAGAAAAAACCTGTCAGGAGTTTAATTAACACCCAGGATTGTGCCGTGTGCTCATTATCCCACTGCACAGAGAGAGAGAGAGAGAGAGAGAGAGAGAGAGAGAGATACAGAGAGAGAGAGAGAGAGAGACATAGACAGAGAGAAAGACATTTATATGGTACTTTTTCTAACATTTATAGTTACTTATACATTTATTTATAGTTATTTATAAATCTCAATACTACATTTATTGTACGCTATATTGTTTTCCATAATGTGGAAGTTCAATGTTACATTTTTGAGCAAAACATGGCAACTTTGTGGTTTTGAATTCACACCTGTGTGCGTGTATGTTTGTGCTCACGCACGTGAATGTTTTTATTTATATTTCTTTCCAGGCAAAACACCCACATGTGTTGGTGCAGATCATGACATGTAATGTGCACGCCTGCGTGCGTGCGTGCGTGCGTGCGTGCGTGCGTGCGTGCGTGCGTGCGTGCGTGCGTGCGTGCGTGCGTGTGTGCGTGTGTTCACTGGGAATGGAGTGGTTTCTTGCCATTTGCAAGTTTCTGCAAAAATACGCTCCGTTCTCCATAAAAATCACACCCGTGTGAACTGAGCGGTGGTTTACCCCCCCCCCCCTCCCCCCTTCCCCCCTGTGTGTGTGTGTGTGTGTGCGTGTGTGTGCCTGGCCTGGCCTGAAAACAGCGCCCCTCCCTTAACATGTGTGGTCATAAAAGGTACTGTAGGCTACATACAGACAGACAGACACGGACGGACGGAGACAGACATACCCACACACACGGCCACGTATAGGAGCGTTGTGACCACCGCTCAAAAATTAGAAAGGCAAAACAGGGAAAGAAACATAGAAAAAATATTAGCAGGACATTTTCAGGAAAACAGCAGTAAATACTGAGTTGAAACGGCACACCCGTAGCTCAGTGGCAATGCCCCACACGAGAAAAATCCTGCTCTACAAGTTTTATAGGTTTCCTATTTTCCTCGCGAGTAGAGCAATGTAAACCTGTGTGTGTGTGAGACAGTGTCGGTGAGACAAGGAGTGCTCCTGGCATGGCTTGGGTTATATAAAGGGTCTGCTTCAGCACCCAGGCACCGTGTGACAGGCTGAGCCAATGGCGGGACGGGGACCGCAGAAGGGCCCGGGTTGCTGACCTCGCGGAAACTGGCACGGGAACAAACGGGGCTCGGGCTGTAGTTAGTGCTCACACACACACACACACACACACACACACACACACACACACACACACACACACACACACACACACACACACACACACATACATACACACACACACACACACACACACACACGTGCGCGCACATACGTACAGAGTCTTATCGTCGCTATCGGGTGGAAACCATGTATGTCCAAAACCTTTCCTTTTTTTGTTGTTATTTTAAAAACGATTTAAAGTAGTGAAAATAGCCGATCTACAAGCACACAACGCCTCGCAACGCGAGGCGAGGCGTTGTGTGCTTGTAGATCTGCTATTTTCACTAGTTCTGTGCGACAGTCTTGTATGTATGATGAAGCAGGGCTTTACTTTACGAAAAAAAACGTGCACATTTGAAACTTGGAGATACAAGGTTTCTGCCCGACAGTGATGTTATTATACAGGAGCTCATCTGGCCTCGTTCAGCCAGCTGAGACCTGGGCAGGTGCAGAGGGGAGAGATGCTGTGTGCATGGGAGACATTGTGTGTGTGTGATCGTGTGTGTGTGTGTGTGTGTGTGTGTGTGTGTGTGTGTGTGTGTGCGTGTGCGTGTGCGTGTGCGTGTGGATTGGAACAAACATACATGAACATCATGGTGACCTTTGGGGGCCGCATGGGGATACTGCTTGCAGTAGTGGAAAAAAGTACTCAAATCCTTTTTTGTACTGATAAAAGTAGAAACAATTTACACGGAAAAGTCCCAAAGTAGTTGGTATCAAAATATAGTTAAAGTACAAATGTAAAAGTATTCATTATGCAGAATGTCCCATTTAACACGTTTTCAAATGTAGGCCTAATGGCCTATCACTTGTATAAACATATTTTGAAAATAGCCAAAATACATATAGGGCTGAAGTGGGTAATGTATGTTTATGTTTTGTAATAATAATCAAAGTAACTAGTAACTAAAGGTTTCAAACAATTGCATTGGAGTGAAAGTGTAATATTTCTCTCAAAATTTGTACTTGTGTAGATTACTTTCCACCACAGATATTACTTGCTGATATTGGATGTTATTATTCCACCATTTTAAAACTATATACTGTACTTAGTTTCTTTTTACGCCCTTTTCTCCCCAATTTAGTCATTATGCCACACATTAATTCCTCCCCACACACATTTCTGTGTGTCATCACTGCTGCTGCATCCTACTGGCTCACCTGCCAGTGAGGAGCCCCCACTGGGAGGACATACTCCTCCTGACCAACCCTAGGACGTGCAGTGACAAATATCATGGTCTCCCTCCCCCAAACACAAGCCAATCGTGCTTATATTGACGCTCGGCGAAGCCGAATGTACCACGGTGGATTCAAACCCCTAGACTCCCAACAGTGGTGAGCAGGTACTTTACCACTGGGAGTCCACCAGGGCTCTATACTGGTGCCCCTACCTTTTTTTTCCACTTCTACACAAAATATTTTTGCTGAATGCTCACCCCAGAATAGGGACCCCAGCGTTCATGTGATAACGTTTGTTTATCACATGGCTTGTTTGAATGGTTTATTCTGATTGGTCAATCACTGAATTCAGTGGTGTGTTATCAAACATATAATTTTGCGAATGTCTGTCTGAGTGAGTGAGTGAGTGAGTGTCTGTCTGTCACAGCGTTTCTCCTCAGTGGCTGGAGCAATTGATCTGAAATCGCATCACCATAAGCATATGAACACACCTGACATAACTGTGAAGCCCGTTTGTCACTTTCACAAATCGTATGCTGTATATTAGCATTTTTATGGTGTATCTACTATCTATTCTGCATCTAGCATGAGGCACATCTATTCTGCATCTAGCTTGAGGCAAAATGTTTAACCAGCTCTGTGTGTGTGTGTGTGTGTGTGTGTGTGTGTGTGTGTGTGTGTGTGTGTGTGTGTGTGTGTGTGTGTGTGTGTGTGTGTGTGTGTGTGTGTGTGTGTGTGTGTGTGTGTGTGTGCAGGCAGGCGGGTGTGTGTGCAGGCGGGTGGGCGGGCGGGCTGGGGGGGGGGGGGGGGGGGAACAGTATCTCTGTAGCCATTAAACGAAACGGGTTTCTTACATTGATGCTCCTACATCATGCAAGCACCAGTTAAAGTTACTTTCCATCCCTCATATACTGTGTGCACAGTGCACATCCCATAACCCACACACTGCACATCATTTTGGAGCTCATATCTTTGAACGGGTAAGGGCTAGTTCTGAATAATAACACAATGGGCTCTATAACAGACCTGGCTGCGCTGCTTGATTTGTATGCTGTATCCAACATCCATGTAAACAAACGGACAATGTCATTTACTACTAAACGTTGCTCGCAAGAATGTTTATTATTATTTTTTATTAAGTAACTGAGAAATAGAAGATGCCGTAACCGAAAATATATTCTATTTGATCAACACTTCCTTGTTTTCCGAGGCGACCATGTTGTGCTGGGTGGACGGCCAGCGCAACACTTATACAATACTTACATTACCTTAAGCAAGCCAAGGAAATACTTGATTTCATTTTTCCTTTTGGGTCATTTTATTAATGTATTTATTAAGTTAACCGGCGCAGCGGCAATTATCCCTTGCTTAACATCCGGGCTGGATTGCATTTGACCACCTTCAACCTGGTATCCCTATTGTTGGCATGTAATTATATAGGCGAAAATAAAGTGGGAATTCTAAACTTTGTCTTTTTTAAATAGAAAATTGGCTATTCCCGCTACGTGCGAGACACCGTCTTTGCACAAAGTGAATATAGGGCTTAAAGTGGTTAAGGCACTATAACCGTCAGACTGGCTCTCACACTATAGTGACGTCTCAGTCACAACTGCCAGCTGCCGAAGGCACCGCTCAGGCTCTGTCACACTGACTCAATCACACACACACACACACACACACACACACACACACACACACACACACACACACACACACACACACACACACACACACACACACACACACACACACACACACACACACACACACACAGGACTCATCTATGCTAACACACACTCTCCTATACCCGGGTTTAATTGAATTGAATGTAAGCGCCTGGGATGCTAACCCCGGGTCTCTCCCTCGTGGAAAGCCAACATTGTAACCACTAGGCTAAAGGGGAATTCCCCCTTTGCCCCGGGGGGAGACATCAGGCTTTTGGGGCTCTGAGCCATTACTGCTACGTACAAACACATTCATCTTAATAGAGACAATACATGCTAGTAAAACAGCATGGATTATGCCATTTCATGATGGCACAACCTATTAACCTTAAAGGACTAGTTCACCCCAAAAATGACTTATTTTCTTTCAATTACACACCCCATGAACTCTTGAACTCATGGAGATATATTTTCTTTGTTTTTGTCGCATTCTTGAAGCAATCATTTGAAGACCGGCCGAGAAATGTCTAAATCTATCAACTTATGGGGACATTATGGCCTTCAGAAGTGTAGTAGTACCAGTAAGAGGGCCATGTGAGAAATGAGGGGTGGAGGTTGTGAGTTGCCATCCAAGGAGTGTGTGTGCAAAGTTTGGCACTGGATAGGGGCAACGGTGCGGAGATATGAGTAGGGCAAAAGTGTGGCGTGGCGTGACGTGACTTGACGTGACGTGACGTGATGTGACCTGACTGACTGACAGCCAGCCGGTGGATATTTTGATAGTAACTGTGACCTAACGGTCGCAACAAGTACGCACACACACACACACGCACACACGCATGTGCACACGCACACACACACACACACACACACACACACACACACACACACACACACACACACACACACACACAGTTAGGCTGGCGCATAGCATACAGGTTAGCTCACCTTCATGTACCGTAGGTCGTGCACTGTCTGTATCATCCGGCTCACACTGGCGTTGTGCACTGTACGTCCATGACACGGCACCTCAGCCCATGAGAACCGTCCCCAGACGTTGTCATCCAGCCATTCATTATCTCCTTAATTAGTCTCTCCCGTGTTTAGTCGACTGAGCGTTAATTCACATTAATTTGATTTCCCGGGAAAGGCCCCGTAGCTTAACGATTAATTATACTATCGTACAACAGAGTGCGGCACCGGCACGCAGTGTTGGAACTGGCTTGATAAAATCCATGTCTCTGCTTCTTGTCACTGTCGGGCAGAAACCTGGTATCTCCAAGTTTCAAACTTGTAGGGTATTTATAAAAAATGTTGTGGAGAGGACGGAGCGTTGGCAGGTTAGCATTTCACCAGCGTTAGTTTTATCGCCATCTTGTTTTTAAAGAAGGATCTGTAATCTCTGTTCTATGTTTGATAAAAGATGATTTAATTATTCTGAGACTCTGCAAGGCAGTGGGCATTTGTTGCTTTTGTTTGCATTTGTTGCTTTATGCCCAACCTATTTTGGGCAGATTAGCAAAATGTCAAAGCGTCGAAATCAGTCAATTTGATTCTTTAAAACTGCAAAATAGCAAAAACAGCAGATCTACACTTGGTGTATAATCAGGTGTTTTCGCTCGTTGTTTTGATTGATTGATTTTACATGTGGTACAGTAAGACGTTAAGGGCAAGGCTAAAAGAAAAACACAAAGAAATGAATGCAAACACTAAAGGAGAACAGGGCAGTGGATGGCACCTCCTTCCGATACTTTGTCATTTAACAACAACGTAGGGAGCTTAAGTGGTAAAGAAAATATCATATTGTCTTTACAAATTTAACCCGGACGATGAAATATAAATCAGGCCTTTCTCCCAGAGCCGCCTGTCTCTAGGTGATCTGAGGTTCTGAACCCACCGTCAAGTCAAAGTCAAAGCCTGAGCTAGTATTGACATTGAATGACTGGAGCCTTGATGAGAAATTAATGGACTCCACTCTGTTGCTATGATGGATCAGAGCAACACGGAGCTTGGCTGTCCTTTACAGAATCTATGGAACGGGGGATGAATTAAGATCTGGTCGATGTGAGAATATGTTATTTTCTATTGACTTAATAATAATGATGTTTAAGCTCTATATTCTGATAATGGGGGTGTAATGAAGGATACAGTCATTCAATTTCAACATCCATATGTGTTCAAATATTTGCTAAATAGTTACTGTATCAAATTGAAATCATTTAATTGCAAAACAACAGTACTTATGGGTCCATTTGGTTCCATTTGAGAGAGTTAATAGTCAGAGTTAATAGTTTGAGAACCAGCGCTTGGGTGGCTCAGTGGTATAGTTCCTGCCCACCACCGTGGGTCATGGGTTGCGGTGTGTCCGGTTTTGTCGAGCGTCTACATGAGCACACTTTTCCCGTGTTCTGGGGAGGAAGGGTGATATGTGTCACTGCACGTATACTCCTACAGGCTGGGAGCAGGGAGAGTTGGGCGGGAGGAGTAGGACCAGGGGTGTTGCACCAAATTCTGGGCCCTGCATGGGTACAAGGATTCACTGCTGGCCCCCCATGAATGTTCTTCATAAGGGGAGGGGCCGAGGGGGTTTAACCCATTTAGACTGGGAACGCAGTATTACGCATTGTTTTGTTTTTCAAAAATAACAGATCTACAAGCTCACTGTGAGCTTGTATATCTGCTATTTTTCAATAAAGGCTCCTTTTTTACTATTTTGAAAAATTATTTATATTATTATATTATTATAGTATTCCGGTTCCTCCGTTTTCCTCCCGAACCCTAGTTGGGTGTGTGTGTGTGTGTGATCATTTGAGATTGACAGGCAGTGATGGGGACACAGGGGGGAGGGGCAGGCTTCGACTTGTTTTGAAACACAAATGGCTTGTAATCATAATTGCCCTTGTTTATCAGTGCGGGCCACGGCCCATCATGTATCACACAGTGGAGCTTTAACCTTGAAGCACTACATTTGATTAATTGGTCAATTGCATACACACACAACTAAGAAAGATTAAACACTGTACAATCCACTGCGGTCATATAAAACAAGAACGTAGCACCGCAAGCGTTAATTGAAATAATCAATTTAGTTGATTATAAAAAAAGATAATCAATAATCCAATTTTAATTTAAAAACTGGTGCCAGTGCCGCTACTCAGGAGCGATGCAAGTTGGACATCGTCTCTTGTTGGGTGGAAACCTCATATATCGAAAACATTTCAGGATACAAAATTCAGAAATGGCAAAAGTAGCATGGATCCACAAGCTTGAAATGCGGTGCGAATGTAGGTCTGCTACTTTTGATGCTTTTGTGTGGCACTGTAGTGTGATCAAGTAGAGCAGTGGTTTTCAACTAGTGGTCCTTGAGGAGGTTCCAGGTGGTCCCCAGTTATATCTATACTATAATTTTGCGAATGTCTGTCTGAGTGAGTGTGTGTGTGTGTGTGCAGGCGGGCGGGCGGGCGGGCGGGCGGGCGGGGGGGGGGGGGGGGGGGTTCTGGCCCTGTTACAGATGTTGTCCAAAAATCATGCAGATCGGTACACAGTATCTCTGTAGCTGTTAAATGGAACGGGTATTTCTTACATTGATGCTCCTACATATTAGCATGCAAGCACCAGTTAAAGTTACTTTCCATCCCTCATATACTGTGTGCACAGTGCACATCCCATAACCCACACACTGCACATCATTTCGGAGCTCATATCTTTGAACGGGTAAGGGCTAGTGATGGAAATTTGGTAACCAAATGGTCCCTTATAGATCTTTAACTCTTGAGAGTGTAAAATGAAACAATTTTACGAGTTCAATTGTTGTTAAACATCTGCAACAAGAAGTCTACACAATTAGAGAATGTAGAAGAATTGTTATTTTGATCAACGTTTGCCTCTGAGGAGTTTTGGGTCTGAGAGGCTAAATCTCATCAAATGGTGGTCCGTGAAATAATGTACCCTGATGTGAAAAAGGTGGAAGTAGAGCGTTAATTTACAAAAAGAAAAGAAAAAATAGACTGGAGATTCTGCCCGACAACAACGATATGCATGCCCCACCCACTATTATGCAATCCCTGTTGCACTTGTTGTACCCGTCGTCCTACTACTGGCAATGTAGTCAGATGACGTCAATTAGCGTTCCGGGCGACTCAGGAGCCATTGAGATCCGTGCCACACCAGGACACACCGTGACTTTAAGCTCTTCATCTCATTGTGAACGCACCGAGCGTCTCTTGGTCGTCCCACTGCCCTTCCCTCCACCTGGCAGCCCTCCACCATAATCCCAATCCATCTGCCAAGTTGGCTGGCACCGAACTGCACAATATGGCCCAGGTGCAAACTGTACAGCAACCAGAGTGGTACATAACTGCTCCCAGGCTGCTGCTGGCACTCGTACATGTATCTGTCGAATTAACCCCAAACAATGATTTTGTTTAATTAGTAGGCCTCTACAGTATACTCAGGGGCGTCACAAGGGGTAGGAAAGTGGGACTGAGTTACCAGGGCCCAAGGTGGAGGGGCCCTATAGTAACTTTAGCTATTGAAAAATAGCAGATATACAAGCTCACAGCGCGGCACCGAGTGCCGCGCTGCGAGCTTGTAGATCTGCTATTTTTGAAAAGTCGTTAAAAATGTGCGCAAATCTTGGAATATGTATTTTTTAAGCGAACATTTGTAACTCAAATTTTGCTTCCGGAGAGGGGTCCCTGGAACTAAATATTTTGAGATGGGGGTCTAGCTGTGGCCAAATACATATCATCTTGGGGGTCCTTCACATTAAAACGTTTGAGCACCACTGACATAGAAACATACGTTTCTTGCACACATTTTCAATTTTTTTTCAAAAATAGCAGATTTACAAGCTTGCAGCGCGGCACTCGGTGCCGCGCTGTGAGCTTGTATATCTGCTATTTTTCAATAGTTAATATTCATGGGGGGCCCGCAGTGAATCCTTGTACCCAGGGCCCAGAAGTATACTGCTACCATAACCCGTAGCTGCTAATTCCATATACTCATATACTATTTCGGTGCTGTTGGGCAGAAACCCAATATCCCCATATCTTAACTTTTTTGTAGTTTTTTTTTTCGTAATTTAATGCCCTACTTGTACAGTACAGAGTCACACAAAAGCATCAAAAGTAGCAGATCTGCAAGCCTTTTTAGTTTGTCAATCGGCTACTTTTGTACAGTTTTGGACAGTTTCCACCCGACAGGGAGAATACTATTTGCAAATACATTTCTGTCTTTGAAAGAATCCCCCAAAAGGCAGCAAATCCCACATTTCTTATCAATGGAGGACATATTGGCGTGTTTCGACTAAGAGCCTTCATCATGCTCTGACGAAGGCTCTTCAGCTGAAGCGTTCATTTATTGTCGTGACTGTGACCAAATAAAAAAAAAGTGGAAATGTACGTACTGAGATGTTACCTGACTTTCGTCAGATGGTGGCAGTAGTGCGTAGGCTACCGCTCTACTTTACCATCCGAGTTCTCTCGCTGGGAGTTGATAACACTCGTAAAGCCCCGGGCCGGACCAATCAGCGGCAGCTACGGGCGGGCTCTGAGCGGCTCTGAGCCAATAGAGTCTGATTGCAGACCACGTGGAAACCCAGGAGGCGGATTCTGGGTGGAACGTCACGCAGACAGGCCAATATGAGTGGTTGGAGTTGGCACTCCCAGACTGTGATAGACAGACGGCCCCATCCAATCACCTGCTAAATAAATTCAAAAAATGGCCCGCCCCTTACATCGAGGCTGCCGGAGCAATCCCAGATGGATAGTTAAGCAGAGCAATACGCACTGCTGCTATCATCTGGCGCAAGTCAGGTTAACTGAGATGTGCTGCCTCATGGGATTTTTTTTTTGGGTATACTGGATTTTGGGTCTGATTAGCAGTAGCACTCCACTGAGAAATCCCATTGTTAATGTGCAACATTCTTTCTCTTTGCCAAAGTTATGTGACAGGTGGCTGTGTAGGAGAGGTTGGTTAGTAAGTAAGCCTTGCCGAGCCATGAGGCCCTTAGGGCAGGGTTCCGGTGAGGCAGTTCCATGTACAAGCAGTGTTGATTTCGCAGGCTAAAACTCAGGGCCAGATTAACCCTGTCTGTTGCCACAGGGCACTCGCCCCCCCAACGGTCAATGGATGATGGATTACTCACACCATGGAGAGTTGAATTCATGGATATAATTTTGTTTTTGTCGAATTCCCTAGCCAATAATTTAAGGAGACTCTTTGTGTCTCCAGGCTCTTTGTGCCCCATAGGAAACCACTGCTCATCATCCAAATTACTGGCTTAGGAATGCGACAAAAACTACAAAGTAGAAAGAAAAAAGAAATAGTGGGTTGAGCTGTCCCTTTAAATGTTCTCAAATAGAAACTTAAATCAAATCATGTTTTTTTTCAAATTCGCACCTTTTTTACCGAATATAGGTCAACACATCTGTAATCAATGGTCTAGGATCCTCACAGATCAGTACCGGCGGCTACACCGTTTCTTACCTTCCCTGTTCCCACAGCCACCAGCCCCCCCTCGCGCTCCCACAGGTCTTAGTTTTGTTTGGCGCTGGCCTACTCTATAAGCTTATTATAACAGGCTTGCGGTGGTCAAACCAACCCAGATCTCCAAGGACAACTCTCCCCTCCCCCCCTCCGCGCTGCCGTAGAGAGCAGCAAACGCTGAACCATCACAACAAGGAAGACGAGGCCGGTATGCAGCCTCCGCTCCCTAAGCCCATTGGCCCGGAGATTTACGTCTGTGATTAGACAGTTAAATGGATGGGGCTGGGATTAGCTAGCAGGAGTCCAAGGCTACTCAGGGTTTAGACGGACGGGATGAGAACACGATGGACGGCATAGGCGGAGTTTCACATTTGCCCTAGGGGGGGCAGCTTGTGCAGCAACATGTCAACAACATGTCAACTTATCACACTGTCCAACTACTGCACGTCTTACTGCTTACGTCTTAAATGGCTACAAAATATTTTGTTTAATGCAGGACAATAATTATTTTAATTTAATTTAATTTTTAATAAGGTAATATCAGTGAATAATAATACTTAAAAAAATAGATATTTTTACATTTTAAACTCCTTTTTAATTTTAATTTTTCAATTTTTTGAAAAATATGTGTAATCTTTGAGTACAGTCCGGATATTGCAGGTATGTTCAGGTATATTCATAGCCAGAAATGCCAGGGGGGGGGGGGGGGGGGGCAGTGCACTCCCTGCCCTCCTATAAACTCCGCCCATGGATGGACGGCAGACACGTGGTGGAGGAGAATGGGCAGTAAAGTCCTCCTTCCTGGTGCTGTGACGGTCACTCCTACTTTCAAGGCCTTGCCTTGCCTTGCCTTGCCTTGCCTTGACTTGCCTTCCAACCTGTGTTAATTTTGGCATAGTCTTAGGCGATTAAATACCAGCCGTGTCGCAGCTGGCTATTTTCAGAGCCCAACACCGGAGCACCGAACCAAACATAAAATGACTTGTCTTTTAGTTCTACTGGGTCTCTTCTCCATGCACTTGTACCTAGCTTTTATTTTTATTTTCTGTTTTTTAGTTTTCGTCAGTGAAAAAAAAAACGAGTTTTAGTTGACGAAATGAACAATGCTTGCAGCACCAGTCCAGTTCAGGCAAGGCACGGCACAGCACGGCACGGCAACAAAAGCAATCTAGTTTGTTTAGTTTTAGTTTATATACTGATTCATCAAAACATTTATTTATCCTGGGGGGGATTTCCTACTAAAATCTATAATTTAACCAAGAATCCCAATAGGTCTTCATCGTCCCTCAACTCTACCTATTGCTTTGTTTTTTTCTTAAACTATTCCTACATTCTTTTAATTCATCATCACATTTATTCCAAAAGTCATACACAAAGGCAATTCAAAGTGCTTTACATAATACCGTAAATATGCATGATCTGTCAACTACCGTAGTACAGGTAGATACTCAAAATTAATGTGATAGAAATGCAGTTTTTAATCGGCTTTACTGCATTATCATTGTAGCTTGTAGGTTTCGAACTAGGGGTTTGGTATTTTACAGGGTAGATGAGATTAAAAACTGATTTATACCTAGTCATGCATGCGAAGGTGAAAATAGACGATATACAAGTACATACACATATACAATATGACCGTCATAGGCTACAACAAAATGTACATTTGACAGTCCCTAAGCGTGCCGTGAGACCCAACTTGTACACTCTGTCCCTATCGAAAAATTATGCCTGTGCTTTTTATTATCGGTGACGGTGCTTGCTGCTCCTCTACTGTACATATACTGCAGACAAATGAACCTCAGAGAATATGAACTAGCCATTCCGTTTACGGTACACACAGCAGTTTTTAAAAGAACCTGTTCAGAGGTTTCTCTGCAGCCAAGACCTCAGTGTGCCTATAAGCAATTGTCACAGTTTGTTGCTGTCGGGTGGAAACCTCATATGTCTACACCGTTGCTTTTCAGGATTAAAAAATACAAAAATAGACGATCTGTACAAGCTCAAAACATGTCGCGAATGCGATGCGTGAACTTGTAGATCGGCTATTTTTTATGCTTTTGTGAGACACTGCAGTGTGACTAAATAGGGTGTTAATTTTCGGCCCTGACAGTGTCACATTGTTACACAATCAGCTGATCGCTTTAGCAATGATTTGAGATGAATCTGTATGAATTAATCTGTTGGAAATCTGTTTCATTTAAAAAAATAGCAGAAATAGCTGATCTACAAGCTCACAACGCTTCATGATGCAGCGTGTCGAGAGCTTGTGGATCGGCTATTTACAATAGCCTAGATATATTTATTTTTAAATTAAATTAGTAAATATAGCCTTTTTGATTACTGATACCAGTCATTGTCAGTCGTTTGTTTATGGCAATTAAGTCATTTGTCACACAACATGTCTTGTGTGTTTTTGTTGCTGTGCAGAAATGTAATTTCTTATTTTTTAAATGTTATTCTCAAGGACACACAAACATGTAATTTCTCATCTATATGTTCCAATTATCCAAACCAATGTTCCGATGATCGAACATTGTGGCCAAACCACAATGAAATCATAACTGTTGGTGTACGATGTGAAACCGTCAACTAAAATAAGCGTGTCTTTGTCTTTGTGTCTCCACAGCAGAGAGAACCCCAGACGGGCGACGAGAGTCACATCAAGTGAGTGGCAACGTGTTCCAGATGATTTGCTGTGTGACGCAGGAAGAGGCCTGATTCAATCAAACCTGCCATGATAATTGCAATGCTGGCCTGCTCACTTTGACAGCTTTGACAGACGCAATCTCATTGTTAATGTTCCACACATAAGCCACGATTTATGGTTCGTCGTAGGACCGAGGCATTACATACAGTAGGGCAATGTAGACATATATTCTGTTGCAAGTAAAAGTCTAGTTTAATTGATTGATTGAAGAATTTATTAGAAGTTTGCATAGGAAAAGGTACAGTTTCGTGATGGTACAGTTCACTGGTACAAGGTCAACTAAAAGGATAGGCCCAAGAAAGCACATGGCGTGTTTAAATTGAGATCATTTTTTAACCGTATAACATTGAATGACAGACAGATAGAACATAGTACTATGCTAAGGATATCATCAGAAAAAGAAATATATAATAATAAATGGTATAATTTACAATAAAGAGGTCAAGGGAAGGTTAGGATAGACACTGCAAAATAGATGGCATTTACAATAGAAAGGTCAGGGGAGGTAAGGATAAGTAAGCCTTGCCGAGCCATGAGGCCCATATGACTCGGCCGAGCCATGATGCTCATATAGGGCAGGAGCCTATCTCCTGTTTCTGTAGCGTGAGGCAGCTTGATGTACAAGTACACCCCCTGGACATGACGCTAGTATGTCACAGGGATAGGCTATGTTTTCATTTAGTAGTTGCAAGTAGCGGGGACTGCCCATAATTCCGAAGGTTCATTGTTCCGAAGGTTCATTATTAGTCTGAATTTAGTTAGGGTTACTGAGGTTAAGGTTAGGATTAGGGTTAGAGTTTGGGATAGTTTTCTTAACAAATTCGGACTAATGAACCTTCGGCACAATGAACCTTCGGAGCAATGCCATGGCACCGCAAGTAGCTGCCGCTTCTAAGTGGCTTTTCAGTGCTGTTTTAAAGGAAGGTATGGATTTACACTTCCGTAATTGTGAACATCCTTGATGTTTTTTGATCTTGGTGGTAATCAAAATTGACTTGAGTAAAATTAAAAGAAGTACCAAAACTAAAAGTGCTCAATTTCAATTAGAATGGAGCGGTTTCATGCCAGTAGAGGATTTCTTAAAAAAACGCTCCATTCTCATTGAAATGCATTGGCGGATTCCACTCTCATAGGTATTTTGGTTTGTGGGCACCCTTACACATGTTTTCAAATGTATAAATGTAAATGTGGTTAGTGTGTTTTGTAATAATAATCAAAATCTACAAAGTACTGTAACTAGTAACTACGGTTTTCAAATAAATTGTAGTGGAGTAAAATTACAATATTTGCTTCTGAGATGTAGCTAGTGGAGTACAAGTTAAAGTATTGAAAATTAGAAATACTCACACAATTATACTTAAGTACAGTACTTGAGTAAAATGCGCTTAGTTACTTTACGCCGCCACTGTTGGCACTGTATGACATCAGCCAATGCTGTACTACTTTGTATTACAAGTAGGGAGTAAAACTTGCTGCGTCTGTGTTCAAATATCTCAGAGACATTTATTAACTTGGCTTTTGTCACAACATCTAGACAATAAAAAAAAAGAGAGACAGAGATGATTTAATTGTCCAGTAAATCCCTTGTTGCTGTAATATGATAATGACACTGTCTCTCATGCCTAAAACTAAAAGTGCTGATGACTCAGTGTGGTGACGCAAAACTACAGAAATAGAGAAGAGCCTCCGTAGTGTTTAGATGCAGGTGTTTGTGGCCTGTTTTTTCGTGTGTTTGTGTGTGTGTGCGTGCGCATGTGCGTGCGTGTGTGTGTGTAGGAATATATTAGTGCCAGAGAACACTGCAGTGTGTTTACGATGTGTGTTTGTTCACAGATATAGGCTAAGCTATCACGATGCATTGTCTGTGTGCGTGTGCGTGTGCGTGTGTGTGTGTGTGTGTGTGTGTGTGTGTGTGTGTGTGTTTTCAGCTCAAGATGGCGTGGGTTTACAAAGTGAAGAGGTTCGTCTGACGCCTGAAGATGAAAACCCACTCAGGAGAATACTGCAGGTAGACTATGACTCTCTTTCCCCCCCTCCTCTTAACCCTTTCTCTCCATTTTCTCTGAAAGTATTCTAGATCTACAAGCTCACAACGGGTCGCGAGCCCCGTTGTGAGCTTGTAGATCTGTTTTCTCATTTTCAAATAGCCTGAGTATTATAGCCTGTATATCCCATGAGGCTGAAGTGGTTAATGTATGTTTTGTAATAATAATCAATAACTACAAAGTGACTAGTAAATAGTAAATTTCTAGTACAGTACTAGAGTACACACGCACACACACACACACACACACACACACGCACACGCACACGCACACACACACACACACACACACACACACACACACACACACACACACACACACACACACACACACACACACACACACACACACCAGCCATTCCATGACCTTGTACGTGGGCATATTGTAGGGTTCACTCACTGAACAGAGGTAGAACTTCTTGCCACACATACACACGTTAGCTCCATTGTTCTTGAAGAGTCATTGGAACCATATGTTACCAGCTTCTATAATTACTGGGCCAGTGGTGGATAGAATATACACAATTTAGAAATAGACTACTCCATCAGGGGGTCCAGGATTCCTAGGGGGTCCTCTTAGTTACCATAGTGGGGCCCAGACAAATCTTTGTGTGATAGGGTGGAAACATTTGCCAAAAATAGCACGTCCACAATCTAAATGGGTTTGGTGTAGAAGGAAAAAAAGAACAGACTACTGTAGGTAAAAGTCAAAGGTCAAGTTTACCAAGTATCGAGGGTTGAAGAACATATTATAAGAAAAGATCATAAACAATCCAAAACACATTAATTTACACTGATGATAATGCTGTCAAACAAGTCTAAATAATTTGTTATACAGTATATGGTGGGGGTCCCTGATTCACCACTCTCCCAGCTAAATACAAGGTCTGTTAAGAGGATTTTAAATCCAAGAAAGCCTATGGCTTGTTTCCATTGTGGTCCTTTGTACTCAAGTAAAGGTCCTGTGATAAAAATTGTACTTAGTTAGTTCTCAGTTATATTCCACCTCTGCTAACAGGCTTACACTGGTGTCATATCTATGACAGCAATCTGAGATCCCAGAAGTTCTTTTTTTTCACCACTACTATGACAGTGTCATACTTTAGACCAGAGATTCTAAAACTATGGGTCAGGACCCCATGTGGGATCACAGGAAGGTGAAGGTGGAGTCGCACATTGATAACTGAGAAAGTTAAACAGCATTGATTGATTGATTATTTTATTAGACAAAAATGGAGAACAGTAAAGTATAGTCAATACAATTGAAATGTAGTACAGTACAAGTACAGTTAAACACCCAGCCTAAAAGGAACATCCCAAATAAGACCTTTTACAAATAATACTATTAATAAATAATACATTTTTTACGTTGGAAGCCCTCTGTATTTAATTCATGGACAAATGCATCCTTAGCATTACGTCTGTTGATTTGTTTTTAAACAGACATTGATACGTTAGCTACAGTAGATCAGATTCAAGGTTTATGATTATTTATGAACCATTTGCTTGAATCACTGTTAGTCCAACCACAGTACCTGTTATACTGTATGGTCATTGTCAGTTTATATACTTTGTGTATAAATATTGCTGGATTATCCCTATGCACTGTGCATAACTGCATGCCCAGTTCAGTTTCCCATAGCTTTGTTTTATTGGCAGGCATACTGTATTTGAACACTTAAGGTGTTGGACTGTTGTTTCCAGTTCAAATCTGCTGCCGAGCCTATCAAACAAAGCTATGGGAAACGGCAGTGGTGGTAAAAGTACTGTAATTCTTTACTTACTTAAAAGTAATACTGCAATTTGAAAATAGCTGACCTACAAGCACACAATGCGTCACGATTGTCCATAATGTATATAGGGCTGCTTGAAGTGGTTAATGTATGTTTTGTAATAATAATCAAAATCTACAAAGTAACTAGTAACTAAAGTTTTTAAATAATTGGAGTAAAAGTACAATAATGCCTCTGCGATATAGTGGAGCAGAATTAAAAGTACTGAGAATTGGAAACACCCCAGTAAAGTAAAAATACCTAGAAATTATACTCAAGTACAGACTTGAGTAAATATACTTAGTTACTTTAAACCACTGCTGGACTCAGGACTATGGTTATGCACAGAGCCTATTCTCTTCCATGAGATCTTTCTAAAGTAAATCTATGATCGCCCTCTAGAGGACACTCAAAGAATGTCACACAGCTGCTGTTGGGGCTGCTGTCTGCCAGGTATAAGGCCTAACAGAGCCCAGCTTTCACGCTTACAGTACAACTTAGCTCAGAGCTTCCTAAACCCTGCGTCAGAGCAGGGTTGTCCCTGACTTTTCCGTGGCTATTCCCCCAAAAACCCTGGAGGACTGCCTCTGCGGACAACTGAATGCTCAAGTTTAATGGAAGTTGTGTTCTGTGAGCATTTTGAAGCAATGGTTCTCAATCCTTTTCATGTCGAGGACCCCGCCTAAATTAATTATATTTGGCCGTGGAACCCCTTCTGAAAATGATGTTGTGCCTGGGACCCTAATACGAGATTTATGTCCTTAAAATGTTTCAAAAATCTTTGTCAAAATTTGTCAAATTAGTTTCTAGACTTTTTGAAATTAACAGATATACAGGCTCAGAGTGCATCGTATAGCCTATTAGGTGAAAGTGGTTAAACTGATTTTAAGGGGTCCCCCTAAGGACCCTTGGTGGTCTCCGGACCCCACTTTGAGAACCACTGTTCTAAAGACATTAACCAGGCAGGCTTCTGATTTCCGAGCTGAATCCTAAGCCTGCGGGTCAATGAATACAAGTGTGAAACAAGGTTAAGCTATTAGCCCGGGCTTTCTGTATAGCCTATAGGGTTGGCTTTAGCCCAGAGCTTAACAAATACAAGTTTGAAAGCCCTCTTGAGAGCCTTTTTTCCCTCCTTCCTTTATTCTGGTGAGGTTTCACTGTTTCACTCAATCATCTGTTACATCCAGCAGTGTAAAGTAACTAAGTAGATAAGTAGAGTTTGAGGTATTTGTACTTTACTTGAGTGTTTCCAATTTCCAATACTCTTACTTCTACTCCACTACATCTCGGATCCAAATATTGTACTTTTACTCCACCACATTTATTTAAAAACTTGAGTTACTTTGCAGATAGGAATGATAATATTATAAAACATTGCCTACATAAACCACTTTATCCCGCACTTTAGTCGCATCACCACACATTGTGCGCTTATAGATCTGTTATTTTCTCCTTTTACTTTTGGTACTTAAAGTACATTCTGATGCGTTCATACTTCTACTCACGTACATTTAGAATTCCAGACTTTTACTTGTAAGGGTGCCCTCACACCAAAATACCTATGAGAATAGATTCCCCGTTCCCCAATGCATTTCAATGAGAATGGAGCGTTTTTTTTTTTGTTTTGTTTTTGGCAGAAATCCTCTACTGGCATGAAACCGCTCCATTCTGATTGAAATGCATTGGCGGAATGGGCAATCCACTCTCATAGGTAGTAACCTAAACCCTAACCCTAACCTCAGTGGGGGTATTTCTAAGGGGAGGCTCTCTCAATTCCGACATGTCGCCACTCCGAAATTGACTTCTTATTGTCGGAGTGGCGACACTTCCATAGGGGTTAGGTTTAGGGTTAGGGTTAGAGATAGGGTTAGTGTCGGAATGGAGACATTGTCGGAATTTCTAAGTAGGGGTGTTTCTGAATAGAGGGCTGCCCCCGTTACACCACTGGCAGTATGGATACTTTTACTTAAGTACAAAATGCGGTTATTACCTTTTCAACCACTCTCTCTCTCTCTCTCTCTCTCTCTCTCTCTCTCTCTCTCTCTCTCTCTCTCTCTCTCTCTGCAGCCGTTTGGCTGGCACCAGACCAGCATGCCGCACAGTAAGAGGAAGCTGCTCCAGTCGTTGATGGGGCCCTACGGCCCGCTGAGCGTCTCCTACAACGGGAAGACCTGCATTCTGTTCAAGGCCAAGCGGCTGGCCATCCGCTACCGCAACCACACCTTCATCGACCTGACTGAGAGGGTCTTCAGCCCCAACTCGCCCGTGGACACCAAGGGCTCCATCTGCACCAAGGAGAAAGCCACGTGAGTCAACTTTGTTTTGATTGATTACCTAATTGATGGATTAAAAAAAAGGTACAGGCAGACACAAAAAGCAAGTGGATCGTTTCTATTGTGGTCCAGGCAAGTGCACACGTAGACATCAAAGGAGGCTTGAGCCCCTGCTCTTTTAACTGTCTGTAAAAAGTGCCCTCTCCAGACCATGAATGCAGTTTTTACTATGGAATGCAAATGCCCTCTTTCCATGCCATACCTGAAGGCAGCATTCAAGAGAATTGCCTTGTCCAAACTCTCCTGAACTTGAATGCAGCATATTACGTTGAAAGAATTGCCCTCTCTGTGTAGAAATCCATGCCGTACACCACATTTCCAGTATTGACTTATGTTTAGTTGAGTGTGGTATCTCAAGCACCAAAATAGCAGTCTGCTATTTTCGATATTTTCACCAAAAAGCCCTTAGATATTTCAGCCCCTGCCTCTCTAACATTCTCTGCATGTCCCTGTTGTGGTCCATGAAATATTGGACACACTCAAACGACTGGACAAAACAATGCAACAAAACAACAATATAGAAACAGAATATCAACAGATTAAATTCATGATAGTGACATAAATGGTGGAAGGGGGGGGGGGGGGGGCATATGGAGGGTGTCACAGGTAGTGAGCTGTGTACAACCCTGGGGGAGAATTGAGCTAAGTCCAATTAGATTGGTAGTGGAGCCATGTTTTTAGGTCAGCCTTAAATAAACCTTAATGAAGAAGCTAGAACTTTCAGGGCAGTTAGTAGAGCGTTCCACTGTGCTGTGGCGGCATAGTAGAATTCATTTTCACCCTTAAAAGTCTTTTTTGTTTGTTTATTGTGTTGTGAGCTTGTAAATCTGCTATTTTCAGTGCACAACACCGGAGCGCAACCAAACATAAAATGAATGTCTTTTAGTGCTAGTTCTACTGTATCTCTTCTCCTAGACCCTACTTAAGATTTTAGTTTAGTTTTTACTTGGTGATTAAATTGTCAATATATTTAGTCTTAGTTTATCTTCATACAATCTGCACCATCGTCAGAGAAAAGGGAAAAACTGCGCCCTCTCTGTTTTGTTCCTTTACATTTGTTCTTGAGAGATTAATATTCGCGGTCTCCTCTAATGCAGTGGTTCTCAACCTGTGGGTCAGGGGGTCCCCAAAATATTTTGGGAGGTCCCCAGAGGATTAACTTAATGCACAACATTGTTTTCCCTCTCAACAGTAAACAGACCAACATAAAGTTTAAGTGTTTCTAAAGTGCCCATTTAAGGACCTTTTAATACCTCTACAATGACAAATTGAACATTGGCCAAATTATCAAATATTAGAGGCATAAATTGTAGAAAATACCATTTCTGTCTACTTGCTCTGTGTCTCAGAGGGCTGTGGACAGTTCAGAATCCCTCCTACCAGTGGACATCATCGATGGGGAATTCCAAGCTAACTACAGTAGTTTGACAAGTACTTGGGAACTGCTCCTTTGAGTATTTTTGAAAACCAGACCCATTGAAACTCTTTATTCCACCTTGAGCCGTCCTATAGCCTAAATAAGTGGTGTGGGGTTATTATAGGTGAGACCTGGGGTTCATTTGTGGAGTGAGACGAGTGAACAGAAAGGGTTCCCAACAACGGTAAGTAACTGTGTAGCTGTGAACACACGACTTGAGCAGGGGGCTTATGGCTACCGTGTCTGTTTGTGTATCTAGATGTACCAGTCACTACTACCAGTAAGACGCCTAAGGGCGAAAAGCGACCTTGCCCTAAAGGGTGAGGTCGCACCATCTGTCTTGAGTTGACCATAAATGGATTATGTTAGTATGGTTCTCCTAACAGGGCATCATCTGGGATACATTCCCTTTTATGCCCATAAATGGAGATCCCCAACAGAATCCCTTTTATGCCCATATATGAGTATCTGACATCACTGCGATGTCACCTGTGATTCAGATTCAGATTACTTTATTAACCATTGTGTAATACACATAGGAATTTGCTTTGGCATACTACATTTTTGCATTCAAACAGAACGCAACACGTATTCACCACAGCAGCCATGGGCGGTGCTATCTTGGTTGTCACATTGATGTGTCAGGGGGACCACAGTGTCAGGCGTTACCCGGTACAGACAGACAGATACGGTCAAGATGTGACGGTTCAGATAGTAAACTGCGACCCATGGTCGCAATAAACAGAGCTGTCCGGTGGACACCTCATGTCCAAAACTATTGCTTTCAGGATTCAATTTTCAGCTTTCAGTCCTACAAGTTCAAAACTTGAGCTTGTAGATGCTTGCTATTTTTGCTACCTTTGTGTGACACTGTAGAATGAAAAAAATCATTTGTTTATGAAACAAATAATAAAAAGTTATAATGTATTGTGGAGATAAGAGGGTTCTGCCCGGTAGCAATCATAATATACAGTATATGCTGATATTCTAGTGTGTTAAACGCATTACTCACTTAAATATTATAACACATTTGACCCTATGCTTTGTTGTTTCACAGGCTTTCTTTAATGTTTGGTGATGTTGAAGATTTGCGAGGACTAGTCATCAGGTACAAACATCTCTGTTACCCTCCAATGGTTCTTCATCATCTATGTAATAAAAACATCATCATATCTATCAGACCTCTGCTAATATTCGAACACAAACCAAAAACAGCAGATCTACAAGCTCACAACGCATCACATCCATGATGCATTGTAGAGCTTGTAGATCAGCTATTTTCAAAGTATTTGGGCTTTGGGGCACTGATGGCCAAGTGGTTAAGGCAACTAAGGAGCGTACCACATACAGTACATGTAGGCTTTGATGTCTGACCAGCGTGTCCAGGGTTCGATTCTCGATTTGCTGCATGTCACTTCCCGACTCGATCCCTGTTTCCTGTCTCTCGAAACAAGGCAGAAAAGTCCCACAAATATCTTAAATAAATAGTTAAATTGGGCTTATAATGGTTTAACTCATTTACTGCCAGCTTTATTTATTTATTTATCTCTCTCAGCCATAGAATCAGGGGAAAAGATTGGCCAGTTTCGATAATCCCATGTAAAGTTGGATCCTGTTGAATGCAGGCTGTGTGTGTGTCTCGCACACACACACACACACACACACACACACACACACACACACACACACACACACACACACACACACACACACACACACACACACACACACACACACACACACACACACACACACACTTGTGAACAGCACTCTCTAGTGGCCAACAGTGGACTCTCCTCAAACTAGTCTTAGTCAGGGAGGGTTATGTATAAGGACTCTCGTCTACGTCCCTGGCAGTAAACAAGTGAAGAACTACTGTAGGTTTAACCCTACTGTATTATCCTCCCACCAGGCTCCAGATGTCCAACACCTTCTACGAGGCGGCGGGTCAGAACTGGTTCACCCTGGACAGCGTTCACATCCACTACAACTGGACCCAGGAGGCCACGTTCAACGCCAGCGAGGTGTACGCCCCGGCCACCTCCTCCTACCACTGTCAGCACGTCAGCAGCCTGCACAAATACGACACTCTGCTGGTTCCCAGCGCCCACACCGACACGTCCGCTAACTGGCACATCACCTTCACTGACTTCCAGGTACACTTTCTCCCAGTCCCATTCTTGGGTTGTCCCATCCATGAATTTGAAAACATACAAATACGTAGTGAAAATAGATGATCTAAGAGCTCACAACGCGTCGTATTGGTGAGCTTGTAGCTCGACTACTTTCACCAGTTTGGGTCCCAGGAAGACTTCAAACTGGGACTCCAGCTAAAAAGTTTGGGAACCTTTACATTTTACCCTAACCCTCAGTTTGATACGCATTCGGCTAATTGGTTCCTAATATCAATGATTTAGCTGTGGACCCCCCCCCCCCCCCCCACACACACACACACACACACTCTAGCATTTTGATCTTTGTCATTCAAAGTCTGAAGGCTTGTCTAAACAGTCACTTTAACCTGCTTAGCCTGTTAAACCCTATATTTTGTTGACCGCGAGGTCCACCAGAGGTCTGTCCTTGGCCCACTCCTGTTTTCCCTCTACATCAACTATTGAAGTGAGCGGTGCTATTTTGCTATTTATGAGGTCATTTCATTAAGCGTCCCACGGAGCTCGGCCAACCCTGGGCGTACAACAAACTTTGAGCGCTTTGTGTCAAGATGTAGGCCAGATGTAGGCCACACTTATGTCCCGGACAAAGCCAGATGTTGGAGCTTAACTGCTTCCAGGAGCACCGCTCCAAAAAATTGACTACCTACAAGCTCACAATTTGGGCTTCTAGATGCCTTATTTTGTCCAAAATGTTTGCCCAGTGTGACAATACAGTTCAAGTGGCTACCTGTCTCCACACCTGCCTGTACCATTATTATGTTTATCTTTCCGGTATTCCGAGTATAAGATCCCAGTGTCCTTTTCAGTTCAAGGCTAATAATCACGTCTTTCCATCTCCTCTCCGTCCGCCCCCCAGATCCAGGCCTTCAACGTGCAGTCCGACAAGTTTGCGTCGCCCAGCGACTGTGCCACCTTCCTGACCCCGGCCATCCTGATGGGCCTGGTGACCTCTCTGATCCTGCTGCTGGTGCTGGCCTACGCGCTGCACATGGTGGTCCACCTCAAGCACATCGACCGCTACGAGGAGCACAAAGCCACCGTCTACTTCCCCCGCAGTCCTGAGGCCGAGCTGCCGGACAAGAACAGCCTGTGAAGGGGGAGGAGGTAGAGAGAGAGAGAGAGAGAGAGAGAAAGGAGACGGACGGTGGGGGAGAGAGAGAGAGAAAGAAAGGGAGAGAGAAAGCGAAACCGTGGGAACCGAGGGCCAATAAACAAGGGGGCTGCAAGTGGATGGAAGAGAAAAGAAAGTATCCTCGACAGATACGTGTTCTACGAAATGACATCGAATTAACATTTTTGCCTGTTCATATGAAACCATCTATTAAGTGTTACCTACTAAAAACGAGGACTGTTGCTTGGATACTTTTTCTTATCTCTTCATTGGCCTGCATCTTTTAGCATCCATGTTTTTGTACACGGCTACTGGATGTTTTGTCCTCTCTCCCCCCACCCCCCCGACCCCTCCCCACCCCCAGAGGCGTTTCGTGATCTCTGTGTTCAAAGGTCAAGGGTGGCCCTGGGGGCCCTGAAGGGCAACAGCATATTTCGAGCCTTTACCCCCTGCCAGGTGTTAGAAAACCCTCAACAAGCTGGCCACTGTAGCTAATACCGCTAAGCATCCGATGTTTCCTGGTTAGACCTCTGTGTGGCTCATGAGTGTCATATTACAAGCTTCTTTCCAACACACATCACACCTTTCCAGCTTTCACTACAGTGTATTTCTTCCGATACCGCTGCAAGGAATATGTATTTAAAAACAGCCAATTTTTATAAGCTGAAGTAGCCGTATTAGCTGCATGCTCTGATAAGTTGATCTACCTGGGCTATCACAGTGTCTCCCTAACATCGTTTGGTATTGCGGGACAGTCTTGCATGAGTTGCAGCTTGAAATAAATACGATCTGGCATAAAGTAGCCGAGGGCTTAGCGATGGGGGGAAAAAGCTTTTTGAGTGTCACGGAACGTTCTATCACCTGGCTGGAGTGAAAGGACCAGCACTTTTGGCCCTTCAGAGCCCTCTGGAGACCTCTCACCCTTAAAAAACTTGGACAAAGACTGCTGCTTGGGACTTAACTGTGAAAACAGCCTTTTTACAGACCAGCCAGACAAAGGGGGGTCGTGGTAGTGGTGGTGGTGGTGGGGGTGGGCAGGGGGGTTTCTCCAAACTTAGCACAACACTTGTTAGCTGCGTTAAAAAGCGCTAACAAAAAACTCTTAAACAAAGACTAAAAACAAGGACCTATGCTGCACAAGACGGCCCCGTTGCGAGGGCGAGGAGGAAGGTGAGGAGGGTAATTAATGCGGGTCTGAAAACAAGGATGACACGACTCTGAGAGTCCGAACGTTTTAAGGACGTTGGGGAGGACGTGGTCCTCCCTCCACACCACTGGGGTTTGACTGCCAAAGTGAAGCTACGAAAGGAGTCGCCATGACACATGGTGGAATGAAAGGCGGAGCGACGTGTGTGTGACGAGGTTTGATGTAAAAGCTAGACATTATCACAGCAATGTAAAAAAAAACAGAAAACAGAAAAAAAAAACACATTCATGTACAGACGTGTCATTCTGAGGAGGTCTTCTTTTTTATATTACAATGTAATCATGAAATACTATTAGATACAGGACGACTATGCTAATCCTCATAACCAAAAAGGATATACAAAAGCTGTAGATAACATTAAGATCGCTATATGATCATAGCTGTTTACTATCTTCAGATATTGCACAAACTAATAAACATAGGAACAAGTAAGACAATTGTGCGATGAGGATTGGTTGAAGGTATCAATGCATATGAATTTTTTCTACAAAAAGTATTAACATATTACACTGTCTGTCTTATATTTGTCTTGAACTGGGCCAGACAATGTTGTCCAGTTCCATCTTAACTGTAAATTACAGTACAAATTCCTACCATAGAAGGACAATACTATGGAATGCCGTCCGCCCTCCGGAACATACAGTATAGAGGTCATTATTATCCCAGAAATCACACTAGCAGCAGTTACAGCGTCAGTAAGTCACCCTTACTGGTTAAAAAAAAATAAGAAAAACACTCAGCATGACAGTAAATAGATATCTTAACATTCGATATGGCAGTTCTGTCAATCTGTAGCAGTGTGAAATGTGTTCTTTGGTCATAAATGTATCCTACAAACTATGAAATGAGTGGAGGCGGTTTGTCCATGGGCCGACTGTTGTAGATTGAACAATAAATGGTATTCAGAGGAAATGGTGTATTGATATTATCACTTGCGTTGTTGTATGGTCATTTATTTGGGGGGAGGAGGAATGTTCTTGATACCTTGTGTTATTTTATTCTTTGCTCTTCATACAAAACGTTTCATCATGTACTGTACAGTATAATCTTCTTTTTGAACAACTTATTATTTCCACTGCCCCTCAAGCAAGTCATTGTCAAATTCCCCCCATGAGTAGGACAGTCCCTGTCACTCAGTGCCAACCCACACTTTAATCTTGAGGAGGAAACTCCAACATGGAAGTGATTACCGGTGTGGCGATTATGGCAATTCTGCAAAAATAATTGCAACTAGAAAGATTCAATTTTGGAAATTGCAAGTGTGTGGTTGCCATGACGTAAGTCACATTTGCAAATGAATTCTGTGTTATCATTAGAATTTTCCTCATGTGAAGCTTGACCAGTCCTCTGGAGTTTACAAAGTAACATTTAACCAATGACCAAGCAACAAAAACTTGTTGTGGGGCATACAGCTCATATTTGTTATAGGCCTACTGAACTTATATTCTTAAAGGTTTTATCCATCTGTTTCTTTTCTCAGAATAAAAAACATAAAAGTGACATGGGCATACATCACCGACTTTTATAAAGTTTAGCCAATGATAAAGCAGCAAAAGCTACTTTCAGCCAATAGATAAACGTTTTTCAACAGGAGAGTGCTACGTACAGTAAAGGTGGTTGCACACTGCTGCGTTTTTCAGGCCGAATATCGGGGTGAATTTCGGAGCGGGTGAATAAAAAAATCAACCTCACGTTATGTCAGTCACGTTTGCACACTGCCGCCGTTTCGCGCACCACTCTGTCCCTTGCTCTCTCTATCTCTCTCTCTCCTTGCCCTGAAAAACGCATTTCGCAACGAAAAACGCAGCAGTGTGCAACCAGCTTAAGGGTCCATTTGGTTCCGTTTGTACAGTTGTGATGCTCCTTGTATAGCACTCTGTGAGTTCCTTTAGGGGGGTATAAATTGACCCATACAAGTCTGTAACTCTGACAGTGTTCCAATTTGTACACTGTCAGAGTTAAGGGGAGACCTTGAAATTTGAAAGTTTGAGAAACAGTGGTATAGCAGATGTGAAGTCCACATACCAGCACTGACAGTGTGATATCGCGGTTCTGGAATCGGTTCTAAATGTGACGGAACCGGATTCTGGTTCCTCAATGTTAGATCCGGTTCCGAATCCCAAGCCCTAGCAGTGACACAGTCCCCTGCTGCCAGCTTCCCTCCCGTGAACACTGTGTGGAACAATGGTGTTCTCTGTTCTGACCATACCAGAGCTGGGACCGCTGATCCTGACACATGAATTGTTTCCTCCTGCCCTTTGTTTATAATGCATTCCTTTTATTATGTGTTAAATCAGTGGTTCTCAACCTGTGGGTTGGCACCCACCACATGATTTTGAGGGGGTCCACACACACGCACGCACGCACGCACGCATACACACACACACACACACACACACACACACACACACACACACACACACACACACACACACACACACACACACACACACACATATATATATATATTGTATAGATATAGTCAAACTTTGGCCAAATTGTCAAATAATATAAGAAAGGGTCAAAGGTTTTGAAAATACAAGCTCACGCCTCACGTTTGACTCTGTAGAACTGAGTCAAACTGCATTATATGCCTCAACCCTTATATTCCAAGTGCTTGTCAGAGCAATTCAAATCATTATGATAATTTTTGGGGGTCCCCAGTTCAAATATGTTTATTTTGGGGGGTCACGGTCTGAAAAGATTGAGAACCTTAGATCATGTTAAATTATGTGCCCATATACCGTGGCTCTTCCTCTCAGTGCCCAGGTCTCCTTCCAGCTCGGGCCTGCTCTGTGTGTCATGCCCTGGGCACCATCTGCTCCCCTCACACCACTCTCCTTTCACCCACCGTGCCAGCAGCCCACACTGGGACAGTTTAACTGTCGGCTCCTGTCCAGTCCCACAGCTCCATGCTCACCCCATAACAGGAACGTGCGCACATAGACAGACATCAAAGGGGGCTTGAGCCCCTGGCCTTTTATCTGTTTGTAAAAAGTGCCCTCTCCAGTCCAGACCATGAATGCAGTTTTTACTATGGTGAAAGAAATGCAAATGCCCCCCTTTCCATGCCATACAAAGGCAGCATTCAAGAGAATTACCTTGTCCAAACTCTCCTGAACTTGAATGCAGCATCTTTTGATAGAATTGCCCTCTCTGTGTAGAACTCGATGCCGTTATGCATGCCACATCTCCAGTATTGACTTGATTATGCTTAGTTCAGTGTCACTGAAAATAGCCGACTGTTTTTGATATTTTCACCGAAATGCCCTTTTAGAAATTTCAGCTAAAGCTCTAACATTCCCTGCATGTACCTGCCCCATAGCCAATAATTTAAAAAAAGGGAGTAAATATACGCGTCCCATCACAACACTGCTGCTATCAGTATTACCACAGAATCTATGTACAGAGTCTAATCCCCAGTGGTGGAAGGGTACTCAGGTTTTTTGTTTTACTTATGTAAAAGTAACACTTCTCTGGCCTATATTGTTAGGGCACACACACACACACACACACACACACACACACACACACACACACACACACACACACACACACAGGGCACCACACTTTTATCCTACCTATGAGGGTGGATTCTGCCAAAGCATTTCAATGGGAATAGAGCATTTCTTTTTGCAGACATATGCAAATGTCAGCAAAATAAAAGTGCGGTGTGACTGTGCCCTAGGGTGGTTCACCCCCAAAATGCCATGGAGACTTGAGTTCAATTATATTTTTTTGTATTTGTCGCATTCCTAAGACACAATTTTGATTCCCAAGGAATGAATGGGGTTAAATTAAGCCTGTTAAAGCCTAAATTAAACCTGTTAAACATTAAAATAACATAATGAGACCGCAAATTGCATGGTTTGCAACCATACAAAGCAGGCTGTGCTTACATTATGCCTACATGTACATGCTACGTCCAGTAGATGTCAGCATAGTGATAAACATTCTGCTATACGCTCTGTTGAGCTAGTACTAACAGCTGCTTCTCAAATCCTCCCCAAAACAAAATCGACGTCAGCGTTACTAATGTAAGATGTGTGGCCAAATATGCAATAGTTCTGATTCTTCACCAACATTAAATGTAAGTAACTGTAAGTGCATAGCTAGCCTACAGCGGAAAACAATCAAACTGTGCCCCCATATTCATTCAGGGTGCAATATTTGTCACCTGTGTGTGTGGTTTGTTGTGGAGGAGGTCCACGCTTATACAGGTAGCTAAGCTACTAGCTATACAAACATATCCTTTACAAATGTGTGCCTTTGGAAGTTGGAAGTCACAGTCTGGCATGAATAGTTTACAATGAACAATTTTAACTATTCTCCTTATTGCAAGCAACACCAAATTAAACAGGAAGGTGGGCATTGGCACTATAGGGATATCATATCTGGGCACCATTTTGGGGGAAGATTGGACACTAGAGAATAATAATAATAATAATAATAAACTTTATTTATAGAGCACTTTTCAAAACAAGGTTACAAAGTGCTTTCCAATGGCAGAATAAAATACAGTGCAATAAAATTCAATGAGATAAGACAACAGTAAACAGTAGCATTTAAAAGATAAACAACTAAACAAAATAAGTAAAATAAAATAATAAAAGAAAATAGAACATAATACATAAAAGGCTAATTAAAAGTCTTGGTGTACAGGTGAGTTTTCAGTTGTGACTTAAAAGAAAACAGTGACGTAACTAATCTTAGAGCCTCAGGCAGGGCATTCCAGAGCCTGGGTGCCCGGACCGAGAAAGCACGGTCACCCATGGTGACAAGATTCGTTTCTGGGACTTTTAGAAGAGCCCTGTTTGAGGACCTGAGGCTGCGCCCTGGGTTATAGTCCTCCAGCATATCAACAATATAGCTGGGGGCTAGGCCATGTAGTGCTTTAAAAGTAATCAATACAATCTTAAAATCTATTCTAAAACTTACAGGCAGCCAGTGAAGGGAGGCAAGGACAGGTGTAATGTGGTCACGTCTTCTGGTGTTGGTCAATAATCTGGCTGCGGAATTTTGCACTAGTTGAAGACGGGAGATTGTTTTTTTGCTGAGACCAGAATACAGGGAGTTACAATAATCTATGCGTGATGAAATGAAAGCATGAATGACCTTCTCCAGGTCTGAATATGAGAGAAATGATTACATTTTTGCAATATTTCTAAGCTGGAAAAAACATGATTGTACTACCTTGGTCACTTGAACATTAAAAGATAAATTAGAGTCAAACATAACGCCTAAGTTACGGCCAGCACTTTTTTGTGACAAATTGCCAAGCTGTGACTGAAAAAAGGGGGTGGAATGTGGGGGGCCAAAGAGGAGGATTTCGGTTTTTGCCTCATTGAGCTGGAGGAAGTTCTGGGACATCCAGCACTTGATGTCAGAGAGACAGGTAAGTATTTGGGTTATATTGTCTGTGCTGCCAGGTTTGAGGGGGATGTACAGCTGTGAGTCATCTGCGTAGAAATGAAAATTAATCTTGTGTTTACGGATGATATGGCCAAGTGGGAGCATATATAAAGAAAAAAGTAACGGGCCCAAAATGGAGCCTTGGGGGACACCAGAGGTCAGGGGGACCTGAGAGGATTTTGCCTCCCCAATCACCACCGAAAAACTCCTATCGGTGAGGTAGGAGCGCAACCAGCCAAGAGCTGTATCCCCGATGCCAACCCAATTTTTCAGGCGGTCAATTAAAATAGAGTGATCCACGGTGTCAAACGCAGAGCTAAGATCTAAAAGTAATAAAATCGAACAGTCTCCATCGTCAGCAGCACGAAGAAGGTCATTTGTGACCTTTAAAAGAGTTGTTTCCGTGCTGTGACAGGCACGGAAGCCAGATTGAAAATCCTCAAATACATTATTAAAATTCATAAAAGAGATCAACTGATTGGACACAATCTTTTCTAAAATTTTGGATAAAAATGACAAGTTAGAGATTGGCCTAAAATTATCTAAAACTGAGGGGTCCAAAGTTGGCTTCTTGAGGAGGGGTTTGATTAGAGCAGCTTTAAGACTGGAAGGGAACAGACCAGTGGACAGAGAGCAATTGATAATAGTTAAAATATTAGGTCCAATTATATGTAAAATCTCTTTAAAAAAATCTAAAGAAGAGTGGGCACCATGCCTCGGAAGACTACCAATACAGGCATCACACAATGCCCATAATAATCTTTCATTCCATTATTATGCTATGCATGCCAGACTTCAAAGTATTCCTGTTTTGGTGCCTGGATTTCCCACTTTTCCGAGGTCTGGTGCCCACTCTGCTTTTGGTGCCCACACACCCTAGTGCCCATTCTTCCGATGTGTCCAGTTTCTCCTCTGTCCCATGTTTTGGTGCCCACCCTTCCTGTTACCCACCAGAATACAGGGCATAGCAATAGTTTTACAAAACACATTTATATCAATTATTTTAAGCCTATAATCAAGCCATCCACGGTCCTTAATAATTATTATTAATCATTTATATATATATATATATATATATATATATATATATATATATATATATATATATATACAACATTTGTTTAGTGGTTTTCAATGTTTTATTTTCACAGAATTAAAGTTTTGGTTATGGTAGTTATTCAACAGGATCCTGTGTGGCTTGATTCTAGGCTTAAAACAATTGATTTAAATATTTTGGAAAATCTCCATGGGAAAAATGAATGGCCACTGCTAAGGTTGGGAAATATATTGAAAATATATCGATATCGAGGTATCAACATGAGAGGTATACATATCGACGAAGACGGATTGAAATGAGGTGCATGTGTCAAATTAATGAATAGACACACTGCATGCATGTAGCACATGCAAAAAAGCAGTCCATCTTTAACCAGGTGTGGTTATTTCAACAAAAAACTATATAATGCAATTGTTTTTACTAATATGGTGAGTAATATCGATACTAAGGTATTCAACAACGTTATCGAAGGTTGCCCTTTGTTTATAATGCATTCTTTTTATTGTGTGTTAAATCAGTGGTTCTCAACCTGTGGGTTGGCGCCCCCTACATGATTTTGAGGGGGTCCACACACACACACACACACACACACACACACACACACACACACACACACACACACACACACGCACGCGCACAGCCTTAGCCACTGCTATGCCCTACCCTGCCAAATAGCCTAAGTCTAGCTAGCCTAACTGTTGTGTCAACTAGCCATATACTGCTCTGTTTCTTTGTCCTCTACCTGGGTGAACGCTGATTGGATATAATGTAATTGCGACCGAAGGTCGCAGTTTATTATGAGAAACGGCACATCATTTCTCCGGCCGTCCGGCTGTCTGTCTGTCTGGGCGTGTACGCTTTTTTACAGTCCATGGGTTTGCCGCTCTGACATCAATGTGATGTCAGGGGAACCACACTAACAGAATCCCTTTTATGCCCATATGGAGATCCCTGATGTCATCAATATTAAGCCCATATCTAACAGGACTTCATATGGAATGCCCATATATGGAGGAAGACAGCCCATATCTGTGTGGCTGGTTCTACTGACAGGGATTATCCATATATGGGCATACAAAGGATTGTATGAATGTATGATGTCAGATGTGATAGACTTCATAGGACTTTCACATAACACATAACTGAGTAAGTGTTTGGGGTCTCACAGCATATCTCCAATCCATATACATGTATCTCCATATATGGGTAACTGCTCCGATACATCACTGGCCAGACGGCCAAGACATGATGCGACTTCGCCCTTTTGGGGCGAGTTCGCTTGTCGCCCTTAGGCGTCTTACTAGTATACACACACACAAACACACACACACACACACACACCACACACCACACACACACGGAGAATATATTGCATTCCGCATTTACATTGTATGCATTACGCTAAAGCACTTGAATACAGAACAGACAACATATTGTAAGTTGAATTACTGTATGCCTTGATGTTGCTTCTGTGTTTTGTACTCACTAAAATGTGTCACTTCTAAGAGAGGCCTCTAGATGTCAGTGTGTGCTTGTGTCAAAGTTTTACAATATCTTGATGTTGTCTCTACACTATGCCTCACATTAAATGAATAATCATGCATAAAATGAACCGCACATAATGTGGCCTATATAATATCAAGTCAATTATCATAAAAAAGCCAATTGAAACGAAACATTACAAAGCAATGATTACTTCCATTGAGAGCGATAAGTAATGGCTGTTTAAAGATGCTGATTTCAGCACCATGGACAGTGCACATGGATAAACGCCATCGACATTAAAAGCTCTGCGGCAATTTGAGAGTTTAGTTCTGAATGCCTTTCTTGCTTAAGAGCATGAAAAACTCATCAACAGCCTCTGAACAGACAGAGGGGGCCCGACGCCGCCCCACGCTTCGGCAAAGAAAAGACAAAAGACTTTTATGTGAGCAAACTTTCCTCACTAACTCACATAATTCGGTTCCTCCCCCCTCCGCTCCTTCACAGAGAGACACGAACAGAGGAGCGGAGGAGTGTTTAGTGTTGTGCTTTTTAATCTTTCCCCACTCAGAACTCCAGAGCGAGGATCCTCTGAGTGCTCAAAGCCGGGGATTCGGACTTTGTGGCCACAGCCTGCGTGGAGACAGATAGGCCCGCCTGTTTTATATGTAAAGCTGCCAGCCAGAAAGCACATGGCCCACAGGGTATTCCACACAAGGCTTTTGTTGCGGCCAAAAACTGTGGCGGAGACCCTGTGTCTAAGCGGCTTTGCATTCTGGGAGCAGAAGAGATGGGGAGGGACGGGTGCGGAGGCTTGTGGGTAAAATTGGACCCGTCCTCCGGAATCCATGGCCATTGACTTCCACGCGGCACACACACAGCTGGATGGGCTCCGGATGGCAATGCAACATATCGCTGCTGTCGTGTGGAAACCTTGTATGTCCAAAAGTTGGTGGTGGGGAAAGAACCTGTGTTCAATTGAATCCAATGTAGCCATTAGTTAGTCGTGACAAAGCTTGTGTTAATACTTTTTATTGGTTATATACTCAAAAAACCCACAGACAGACGTATTATACCCACTTTCACTTTCACAATATTTTGAAAATAGCAGATCTACAACCTCACAAGATTGCTATTTTCACTATTTTTGCACAACACCTTTGTATACAACAAAGTAGGGCATATGATAAAAACATAACACATTTTAAACATGGAGATACTTCCCCAATAGCAATGCATATGAAAGAGTCGCCGCAAAAGTTGTAGCAAGGATATTTATTTAGAAAAAAAATAAAAAAATAAAATAGCGACCAGAATAGGGATGCTGGGGGTTAACAAAAGTGGCATTTTAAGTTTTAAGAGAATTTTGATTATCGCGATAATATTGTTAATCGCATTTATAATTTTTATGAAATGGGGAGAGAGAGACGGGGAGTGACACGCAGCAAAGGTCGTCGGGATCGAGAGTCGAACCCGCAAAATGCTTTCACAGCATTAGCAGCCTATAGGTGCCCGGGCCGCTGCGCCAGCTGTTCGGGCCTATTGCAATTAATCGTTGCCAGAATAATGGTGACATCATGTCATTTTCATATCGTCCCATCCCTAGTCAGAGGTGAGGACTTCTCTCTCTCTTTCCCTGTGTCTTTGTGTCTCTTGCCCTCACAATTGGCTTCTCTGAGGCTAGTCTGTTGAGCGAGCAGTGGTAAATAGTCCAGAGAGATAATATACTGCCGCTTTTTTCAATGAGTGGGATTATTCTGCATTCAGTCACTGCTTTGGCCCAATGGGACACTTTGTGAGTTGAGGGCACGTTTGGTAAATCAGCTCGTCCGTGCAACATCACAGCCAAGGCAGCAAGACAATAAAAAAAGCTTGTGGGCTCTGATTTCCACGCCTATCTATCCCCATAAATGCTGTGGATGGCCTAATTTTTTTCCCTGTTTGTTTTTTCATTGCAAATTAGTTTGCTATCAACAAACCGTCCGAGGCAGAGAGGAGCTTTGGTTGTTTGGCTGTTTATGGCATTCATAACACATCAGTCAATCTGCAGGACAGTGTTGTTGTTGGTTGTCGTATAAATGTTTGTGGAGTGTTTTTTGAGGTTTTGTGGAAGCGTTCTTGATCATTGCAAGACATTTTCATTGCAACAATATGTTTTCTTGCCAGCTGTCTTTGCTGGTGTGTGCTTGTACTTCAAAAACCTCCAAGAAAAGGTAGCGTCTTACTGTATCTCCACCGTTTGTCACATGATTGACATGCACTGCAGCGCTAACCGGGGGTAAGCAGGCGGTTCAGAGTCTGCTTCACCCAAGTCGTAATTTCCTGTAACGCAGGAACACACGGCTCTGCCTCTCCAGGCAAAAGCGCTAGCCTTTGAAGAATGACTTGAAAATATACATTTTAATAAGGTGCACCCAGCCGCTCAGACGACGACAAGCCACCAACCAGTGGAAGATAAAAATGGCAGATTTCTGAAATTAGCTGATGACGGAGGGGAGTGAAATGAAGGAATGGCAGACGGGGGTGGGTAGACATGTTCACGGCAAGGTGTTGTCGTTTAATTGAAGTGGCGGCCGGGGTATTCTAAAAACGGAATGAGATGCTTTGGGCCAAACGATTACGATGCATGTTGTGTATGTGGAACACTTCTGCAGCATTTCTAATCTGCTGCACATAATAATGTGACTATTAACGGGCGCCTTTGTCGGTCGCTTGTTAACTTCTGCACGTAGTGAAGCCACTTCTCTCTCCAGCAAGTCATTTCTGTGGATACCGTCAGTCATTTTTCACTGTTTGTTTTGAAGACAGACAGAAAAACAAATGGGACATTTATAATGCTCAAGACCTTCACTTTCACACATATTGGTATATTGATTTTTAGTATACTTAGCATGTATGCATGACATATGATCAGTTTTGCCAATTTGCCATGTCCCCCTTATTGGGCTTGTTTTTTCCATTAAGTCACTTGCAAATGTAGTAGTAGCGGGTTGCATTTTTTGGGGGTTCGTTTCTAAAGTGTAGTTGCTTAATTTTGTATTCAATATTTTGGGAATAGACAATCTACAAGCTCACAATGGTTTGCAATGCGTTTTGAGCCTCTAAATCTGCTATTTTCAAATGGTCGCTTCTTTTTTAGCTTGTTTTCGTAGACCTCTCCGCCCGCTGGTTTCTCTCGCAAGATGTGGCAACGCTGCGAACAACGTGCCATGGGTTTTTGAAAGGTTGGAAGTTACTGTTAAGTGCTCGAATACCAAAGTGCTCCCTCCTCTCTCTCTGTCTTTCCCCTTGTCGCCTTTCCCTATACTCCTCCTTTCCCGTCCTATTTTGGGATAGGGTGCCTTTAATTATGCATGTCATAGTGCTTTTTAGAATTGCTGCTATCTGTTTCAGAAGAATGTGTGTGCGTGTGCACGCATACTTTGTTTTGGTCACTGATGTATTTGTCGCTCAGTTAGGACAGGGCTTGTGTTTGTTTAACTGGACTCACCATCAGTGAGAATGTACAAACATTCCTGTGTCAAACCTTCCATGTTTCAACTCTGTAGCCTACTGATAATGCTGAAATGGTTTCCTGTTGAAATAAGCTTAGTCTTTTCATGGATCTCCTTTTAGTAGACCTTGTACCAGTGAACTGTACCGTCATGAATCTGTACATTTTCCTATGCAAACTTCTAATAAAGCCTTCAATCAATCAATCAATCAAAACCTGTGCACATCTCTCTGCTAGATGATGTTGTTGTCAATGAAGGCTCCAAGGCTCTGTTTCTTGAAGTGAACTGCACTTTTGACTCTAGTTTAGAGGAAGCTTTTATGACTGAAGTAATTAAATACCAGACACTATAGGTTATACTGTAGGTGCAATCTACTTGTGTTTATCTTTGCCTAGCCTAGGACTGTAAGACATGTACCTGCCACATACCCCCATAACTCTGAATCCTTTGTAGACTCTCACAGTTATCAATCATTTAGCTTGGGGACTCCCTGGAAACCTCAAGGACCCTTGAGGGTCCCCGGACCCCACTTTGAGAACCACTGCTGTAGACCAAGATGTATTGCAGATGATGATGATTCTTTATTGTCCATTCTCATGGAAATGTGTTTTGCATCATATGCGCCAACAACAAGTAATAAGCATGGTTTGCACCGTGCAAAAATAAGATCACGTTTCTGAATCAAGCTTAAATATACAGTAAGAATAGATATAGTACGGCATCATGTATCAGATAAAAAGTGCATTATGACACAAATAAAACTAGGGCACTACTAGCAGACAAGCAGCAATCCAGTATAATCGATGTTCGGTCAAATAACTCACAAATAGATTGAAACCACTATTTTATTTATATAAGATTACATTTTATCTTGGTGTTCCTTTTTCTCCCTGCTCAGCACATTTAGACAACTACAATTAACCATTAAGAGCAGGGAGATAGATAATAACAACCCCCCATGGGGAACAGAACTATTAGCAGAGCCCACTTGTGGTGCATGGTGGGAGCAAACGGGCTCATACCAACAGACCAGACTGAGGCGTGTTTAAATAACCCGCCAAATTGGTCGGCTGATTGCTGATGCATGGGTCTCAGCTCAACACTATTTGAACCCAATACAGACTGTGGATGACAGTTTTGTTTAACTCCTTCAATTTATTTTGTCTTCAAAATGAGTTCAAAATGATTGGCTCATTGATTCCTGATTGCAATTTAATTATCACATAAGAAAAGAATACTTTGGTGTTGGAGGTTGCAAGATTTTGCAAGCCTAGCATGGTCAGACTAATATCACTGCGTAGATATTAGTCTGGAATCTCTGTGTGGTAAAATGTACTTGTAAGGGGTGGATAAAGAAAAGCCTCTGGTATAAACCCGCCCCATGTTTGCATACTGGCCCCTGATTGGTGCCCTGCAACTTCGGGGGCAGCGAAATCCAATCACAACCGAGCAGGGTCAGACTAATCTTTATATATTCTTTTCTTGTTGTTCTAGTAGATAGGTCTGGTTTCCAGGATAAGATTTTGCCACCCACATTGATATATGAAAAAAAAAAAAAAAAAAAAAAGGTAACCTAAACGGCTAAACCTATACACTCATAATTGTGTACAGTTCTCAGGGTGAGCAAGATGGCAACAACAAGTGCCTCTGCATTTAATGTTCCTAGCAAAGCAGTTCTGTTAGAGAGTAAACAAACTGCCGCTGATTTGTGGCCAGGCTGTCAGCCATTGATCTCCAGCAGGAATCACTTTCAACCACTCAAGCACAATAGTGAAAATAGCCTCTGCTCCGCCACGTTGGGCCTATAACACCTAACACCTTAGCTGTTTCTAAACCCACGGAAAACCACAGCCTCTTGTGGGGGATTGCTTTATATTATTATGGCCCCAACAAATCTGCCCGTTCCTCTATTCTCTCATCCCATGCTCCCATGTCGTCTTCCATTTACTCGCCTGTCCATCTTCATCAGCCTTCCTTCCTCTCCCCCCCCCCCCCCCCCCCACACACACACACTTTCCCCCCATCATTGCTCTCTCCGTTGCTGACTCTCGCATTTTTTTCCCAACCTCTTCTCCTTGTTCTTTCTGTCTGCTCACCTGTGTCTCACCAACAGGCACGTGCACACATAGACATCAAAGGGGGCTTGAGCCCCTGCCCTTTTATCAGTCTGTAAAAAGTGCCCTCTCCAGACCATGAATGCAGTTTTTACTATGGTGAATGAAATGCAAATGCCCCTCTCTATGGAGAGAGGGGCATTTGCATTTCATTCACCATAGTAAAAACTGCCATACCTGAAGGCAGCATTCAAGAGAATTGCCTTTTCCAAACTCTCCTGAACTTGAATGCAGCATTTTATGTGTAGAAATCCATGCAGTATGCCACATCTCCAGTATTGACTTGATTATGCTTAGTTCCGTGTGGTATAACGCACTGAAAATAGCCGACCTCCAAGCTCTGCGACGCGTTGTGAGCTTGGAGTTCTGCTATTTTCCATATTTACACCAAAAGGCCATTTTAGAAATTTCAGCCCCTGCCTCTTCTAACATTCTCTGCACGTCCCTGCTCACCAACCCCCCCCCCCTCCCCTTTTTCCTTGTCCTTTGCTTTCACTCCATTGTCACTACAATCTTTTGCCTTCTCTTTCTCTTCTACTTCTTTTTTACTCGTTCCATTCCCTGCCTCTCCACCGCCCAGGCTCTCTCTCTCCGCCGCTGTGCTTTGATATATGACCTAATTACTTGGTTAATCGTGGCTCTCGTGGCAGTGATGACAAAGTCTTGGAAGGTTCATCTTGGCTCCTCCAACACACTTCGGAGGCTCTCATCATCATTCCTCTCTGACATCTTGCCAGGACTGGGCCAGGATTTTCTGTCTGCTTTGATTTGATTTGGAGTTAATGAGGAGTTTTAAAACCACAACAACTCAAGAGGAGTATTTACATGACAAACATCCCGGAGGAGGATAGCACTTTAAAAAGCACAACTTTCTTAGTCCAAAGTGGTACTTGATGGCATTAAAACAAACATCAATATATCACAGAGACAGACAGACAGACAGACAGACAGACAGGCAGACAGACAGGCAGACAGGCAGACAGACAGACAGACAGACAGACAGACAGACAGACAGACAGACAGACAGACAGACAGGCAGGCATAAAGCATTTCTTTATTAAAATGCAAACACAATTTCATATTTACAAATAAAACCACAAACAGATGTACTACAGTAAGGTCCTTGCACACTGCTGCGTTTTTCGGGCAAATATCGAGTGAATTTCGGAACACTTAAATACAAAAGTCAACCTCACCTTATGTCAATCACGTTTGCACACTGCCGCCCGTTTCGTATTTATTTTCGGATCAGGGTTGATTTTTTTCTGATTTTCGCAACTGTTGCTACTGAGTCCCTTGCTCTCTCTCTCTTTCCTCTCTCTCTCCCTGGCCTCCGGATTTCCAAAATGCAACGAAAACACGCAGTGCAGTGTGCAACCAGCTTTAGTCAGTATTACACTGCCAAACAACATTAAAAACAAATATGTGAACAAACAAGCCTAAAGTCTAATAAAATAATAATAATGATAATAAATAATTAAAAAAACAATTTTTTTAACTTGTGTTTCAAAGCTTGCCTTGTCTGACCTCTGTTTAATTTTTAGACTCAGTGTAGAAAGACATTGTCAAAAGCACAATAAATATGCAACTACGACATTTATGCTTGGGAGATTATTTTTCAAGTGCAGCAGTCACACTCATAAGCAAACCTGCAGATCAATATTATAGCCTGACCGATGCCAGCTGTTTGGGTCCGATGCCAATCCTAATTTTGGAGAGTCCCAGACTGATAAATAAGAAATACAAATAAAAGAAAGATAGAACCTTTACTAAAATATAAAAGAAGATGGAATCCGGAGGTGATGCGGTAGTATGTTTCTTGCAGCATTTATTCAAAGAAGTATCAAAAACAAAGTCCAGGACAGCATAGAATCAAGTAGAAAAGGACACAGGGTCCTAAGCACTGGCCTATACCTCACGGCAGGCCAGGCTCAACTGAATTCCAACATCAAGAATAAAGTGACCTTAAATACAATTTCAATACACAAATCATGGCCTACAGACAGACAGATTGGTTCAAACAGGACTGATCAAAGGACACAGTGATACAGTAAATATAGCATTGATCAGGCAGGGAACAAATAGATCAAGAGAGGTTTACATATAGGTGTGACATCCTCAAGCCAGTCACAGCAGATTGCAGAGTGACAGATGGTCTGGAGGAGACATCATTTTAGTGTTTAAGTTCACCTTGATATTAAACAAACTATTACATGTTTAAACAAAGATATCCTATTTATCACAGACAACTGGGATTGCTGATGTTTACACCAATATTTCTTCAAAAACTGCAACCTTTTTAATCCATTAAGGTTCCTTTTTGAAAACACTTGACTTAAAATATAATAGCACAAATAACATTCTGATGGATGAAAATTAAACATACATGAACATGAGCTTGTAGATCTGCTATAAAAACAACCGATAATGATGTATGCCCAAAATAGGGATGCCAGGTTGAACGTGGTTAAAAATTGGGAAACATCGGCCGCATAATTGCAGCCTCCTTCTTTTGGCTAATCATCTGTTTCCATCTGTTTCTGTTCTATCCCATCTTCCTTGGCCCCTCCACCTCAGCCACCTGCATTTCTTATCTCACTGAATCCATAAACCTCCTCTTTGGCCCTCCTCTTCTCCTCTTGCCTGGCACCTCCATCTTCATCATCCTTCTCCCAATGTCGGAATTATAATCAAACTTTATTATCACATCACATTACACGTAACTTGGGAGACATTCTTAATTGTGCAGGCCCATCAATCCATCCCTCCTCTGCACATGCCCAATTTCAAACCATCTCAACTTCGCCTCTCTTGTCTTATCCCCATACCTTCTAACGTGGGCTCTAATCAAGTCATTTCTGATCCTATATCGATCCTTGTCACTCCAAATGACAATCCTAGCATCCTCAGCTCTGCCACCTCCTGCTCCTCCTCCTGTGTTTTCAACAAGTGCCACCGTCTCCAGAGCCGTGCAGCATGGCTGGTCTCACTACTGTCTTATACGTCTTCCCTCTCACTCTTGCTGCATACCCTTCTGTCACAAATCCTGACGCTTTCCCCCATCCGTTCCACCCTGCCTGCACTCTCTCCTTCACCTCTCCTCCTCCCCATCACTTTCGGCATATCATCATTATAGGCATAATTGCAGTCGATCGGATGTGCATAAACTGACGTTGTCAAAAAGAAGTTAAACCACAGCCTATGTATCGGTTCAGGCTCTAATCAATATAGCAGTTCAGTGAACTGGGCATGCAGTGCCTGAAATTATCTGACAGGCGCACACTGAGGGTGAGTGAATGAGTGTATAGTGTATCAGTGGGGTATGTTTTTTCAGCCGTAGCATCAGCAACAAGCAATTAACACCTGTGATCAGGGACGTGCAGAGAATGTTAGAGCGGCAGGGGCTCATTTTGGATAAGAAATTGGGAAAATAGAGAATCTACAAGGTTCGCAACGTGTGCGTTGAGAGCTTGTAGATCCGCTATTTTCGGGGGCGTGACACTCTTTAGCTACTGAAGATGACATGGATTTCTACACAGAGGACCCATTATTTCAACGCAGAATGCGGTGTTCTATTTCAGGAGAGTTTGTGAAAAGGCAATTCTCCTGGATGCTGCCTTCGGGTATGTGTTTACTTTGTACTAGACTGGCCTACTCGGGAACGAGACAAACTGAGGAATGCATGCCCCCACCCAGTTATGCAATACCCCTTGTGTCAGAGCACAATTGTATCAGCGTTTCTGGACAACCAGATCCCCATATATGCCTAATACACATGAGCATATTGGTTGGATCAGTGGTTCTGGCCCTGGCACTGGGCACCTCACTCACTCCCTTGGAGTCCTCTCCAATGCATGTGCTCAGTTTGAAGTCGGTCGGTCTCATACAGCACATGCGCATGAATGACCATGCGTGGGAATATCGGTCGGATCGTCAGTTCGTGCCAATCCCGAACTAGTTCGGCTTTATTAGCGTATCGCAGAGTGCCGATCCCGAACTAGTTCGGCTTTAAAAAAAAAATAAAAAAATAAAAAAATAAAAAAATAAATTTGAATTTTTTTTTTTTTTTTTTTGGACCCCATCAAATCTAGTGAACATGATTTCAATCGCGATTTTGCATGTTCCACCCCCATACAACCCCATCTAACATACAGGGCAGCCATGTTTGTTTACATAACATGTAAAACATAATGGCGATTATCTCAAGAATGCCTGAACGGATTTCCAATCGGATTTTTTTGTTTGAAAGCTGTGAACAAACTGCACAAATCCACTCCAATGCAATCCAGGATTGCATTGGATTTTTTAGAGCTCATTCTTCTCTGTTTTTTTCCCATGCATGAGGTGTGCAAGGTTTAATCATGGCTAAGTTGACGAAAATAAGGCTTCTAAAATGCTTGGTAGCCAATAGCTAACTTCAAGCTAACTTCATCCTCTTCCTGTACATGCACAAAGGAAAGTGTTCAGGCAAGTCATGGCTGCAGGGCTTCTGCATATACCAGCATATCTCTATGGGATTTTCTATGGCCACTGGGCGCCCTCTAGTGGTGACTAGGGTGGCACTCAAAGAGTTAACGACCAGATCTCCATATATCTCCATATATGGGCGTATCGGTCAGATATAGGTCTTCACCAGGTCTGACTCATACAAGCAGTAGGCTTCGCTAATACTCAAGCAGTGGGAGTCACAATCATACAAAATACAAGGAAAAACAGCTGCTAGTAAAAATTACATGTCCTGGTTCCCACTTGAGTGTCTGGGCATAAAAATACAGTACAATAATTTGAAAAAGCTACTTAGACCTGTGTCTCCTTTCTTGTGTTGCAGTGAGACCGGTGCCACGTCACATACAGCACAGAGTGACACCGGCCCTGAAAAGGTAAACCTATTATTTGATGGTTCAGTCTGAACTTGGTGGCTCAGTGGAGCGTGTTTTGGGATTACGTGAGGCAAATGACAAAAGGAGAGCATTTCTGTTAGCGAAGCATGTCTCGTGGCTTTTCTATTGTGTCATGGTCTTGCGTCACCCGTATCGATCCAGACAGATTAGAACCTTGTTACTCCCAGCGAGACGGAGACGGCCAGTTGGCTGCATGGCGCAGGTCATAGAAGTATGGTGTAATTTATTTAGAACAACCAGTGGTTGTAACTATCAATATTGCAATGTAGAAATACTCTAAGTAAAAGTCACGGAATTCACTTTACTTAGTAAAAGTACAAAAGTATTGGTATCAAAATGTAGGCTACTACTATCAAAAAGTAGAAAGTATTCATTATGCAGAATGTCCCTCAAGTTTTCAAATATGTAAAATGTATGTATACATTGTGAGCTTTTAAATCGGCTATTTTCAAATGGCCGAAATGTACAGTACTGTATATAGGGCCAAAGTGGTTACTGGTTAATGTATGTTTTGTTTGTTTTGTGGAGTAAAAGTATAATATTTGCCTCCGCGATGTAGTGGAGTAGAACTAAAAGCACAGAAAATTGGAAATACTCCATCCAGTAAAGTCAAAGTATCTCAGAATTGTATAAGTGCAACGCTTGAGTAAATGTAATTAGTCACCACTGAAAACAACATTTCTGTCTGTGCTCACATATACACATAAATACACACGTGAGTCCCCCACCGCGCTTGCTTGCACACACACACACACACACACACACACACACGCACACACACACACACGCACACGCGCACCCACACACACGCACGCACAACACGGTAGCAATTAATCCTATACCACCAGATTAGGCAATAAGGATTATCTTGATTCCTCCTAAAATAACATGACATTATCTTCCAGTTTTGTGTTACCCATTGCCAGCGACAGCGGGTCACTGATAATAAAGGGCATCCCTTAGCCAATTTGGAGCCTGCAATCTTCCACCAAGCTAATTCACTTTCATAAATGGCTCAATGTTCTGATCCGTATCTCTAAAGCACAAGAAAATGGCTGCTGCAATAATCGCTCTAAATTGCAATTATGCTCACTAATATGCATTCTATTCTGCGGAAATCTTTTTTAGTGACAAATTAATCCTTGGTGTCCCTCGAGAAAGCCTGAAGCACTCCGTCTTAAACCTGATTTATACTTTGTCATTGGACAGTGGTCCCCTGCACAACAATTAGACGATTAAGCTTCACAATGTGAGCTCATAGATAGTGGTGTTCATTTTGACAGTACATATTAATTTAGTTTAGATTTTGTTTTTTAAATAAAGTCATCTTAGTCATTCATCTTTTTTTTAATACATTTTCAGTGTTTTTAGTTTTAGTCATAATTTTTTGTCATCTAATTCTTTTGTTTTAATCTACTTTTAGTCGACTAAATATCATTTGATTTTAGTCAACTAAATCTACAGTTGATTTTGTTTTTTTGGCAGGCCTGGATGGTGCAATAATGCCTGATTTTACACATGTTTTCCTGCTTGCTACAAACCAAGTACAAACCAAATATAAATGTGATCTCCATTAGTCCATCCATAACATTTTAGTCTAATTTTTTATTTTATTTTATTTTTTGATTAAATTGACAATATATTTAGTCTTACTTTCAGTCCTTTTCAGTACTTTTAGTCATCATAGCTTAGTTTTTATTTAGTTTCCGTCAGAGAAAAAGGGTAGTCGACAAGCAGAGCATTTTTTCGTCATAGTCTTAGTCTACACAATGAACACTGGTAGTTTGGCTATTTTTGGCACAGGACATAAATTAGGCATCAGTACATTGCGTCATCAGTCATCACCCTCCTCTGGCTCCAACTTCCTCACAGATTGTCTCCTCTTTTCTTTCTCCCAGTCTTTTTACCTGCTCCTTTTTGCTGAACCGGCTGTTCCTTTCTTCCCCTATCGACCGCTTGTCAGAAGATGCAGGTTGCAGGACCTCAGTGACGTCCTCTGTCTGTCTCTATGTGAGCTGCTGTATTGCTGTGTCTTCGTCATCGAGAACAGAGATTCTCAGGCTTTTTAATTTCAAGGACCGCCAGTTTGATATGCATTAGGAGGACACAGACCCCCATTTAAAAGGATTTTAATCCATATTCCCTATCTCAATTTTTTTGCTACCTCTGGGACCGCAATCTCTCAATCTTCAGTATTTTTACAGTCTTTGATTGCCTCTCATTATCTTACCATCCGATTTCCTCTTATCACATTTTTCCCTCATGCTGTTTCTCAGTGCAGCCTTTTGTGACACAGATGCATGTTCAGTCAAGGAACAAGCCCACTGGATCAGGAAGGCATTTACTGCCTTAATCACTTATTTACTCACTGACACTTATACCAGCAGGAGACTTTAACTCATTGACTGCCACTATTGATATTTCGACTTTGGACTTTTCCTGCCATGCTTTTCAGAGATTTTCACTAACCTTTTAAAATTCACAGAATATTCCACAAATATTCCACGCTCTTGGGACTGCTCAAAAGATACGCACGGTTATGCTAGCTTGGAAAAGAATCCCTGTCCACTTGTGTTGATCCATTCCAAAGGAACATTCGGAATATCTCTGGAAACTCGTTGTGAAAGTGAATGAGTTTTAATAGGGACATAGACCTAAAGAAGTTTCTCACCCAAATTAAGGGTGCAACAGCTAATCAAACTAATTGATTTAATTGATTATAGAACATGATCGAAAACCTCTAGAAGATCGTCTATGTTCACTATATCTCTACTGTATTATAGACTAATTACCCCAAATTATTTTCAACACATTATACATGTGGCCTGAGAGAACCCCCTTGACCAATTGTTACACCCCTTCCAGGAAGCCTAAAAAAAACCCTCTTCCATCCATTGTTCGACAAATCAGATCACAGCTCTGTTCAGCAACTTCACGCCTACAGGCAGAGACTGAAACAAGAGCCGGCCAGTGAAAAAGACGTTCGAACAATTGGATTCTATGCTACAAGACGGCTTTGATCACGTGGACGTAGTATATGTTTCGGCATGCCTCTGGGATTCTGAATAATGTCACCAAGTTCTCAGACGTAGTCACTGGTTTTTATCAGTAAGTGCATTGAGAGATAAGATGAAAAAGAGATATACTTTATTAATCCCCCAGGGGGAATCTCGGGGTGTTACAGCAGCATTGATGATACAGTTCGGATTTATCCTGAAAGCATTCACTTGCAGCAATGTTTGCGATGTTTGGGTAAAATAATTTTCCTGACTAAAACTAGACTAACATGTCAACAGTTTTTATTGACTAAAACTAGACTAACTAAAATGACGTTGTCTTGGAATAAGATAAAGACTAAAATACTCGACTTTTAGTCGACTAAAACTTGACTAAATAAAAACAGGATGAGGTTGACTAAACATGATAAAAACTAACAAGGGCGATTGAAACTGGACCAAGACTGACATTAAATAAAAATGGGTCATAAAAATTAACACTACCTCTACAGAACCATCAGAAGGCCCAAGCGAGAGGTGGAGGGAGGTCTGTTCAGCTCTCCAGGGAGCTGAACAGAAGCGTAGCCAGTGCTTAATATAATAACGTCTCTGCTTAACGATAGATGGAGAGGCACTCGGGCAGCAAAGTCACCTTCCCCCAACAACCCCTCCAAACTCTTCCGAATGTCCACTGTTGGAGCATCAAAAACCGCATGCACATTTCTGTCTAAAGTCTCTCATTGCTAAACAAATTATTACTGGGGTTTACTTTGCATCTGTATTAGGCCTATCGTTTGTGATCAACTTTCTAATGAAAACCATACATTGATAATAGTTGCATATTTGTAGCCTATTTTATCCATGTACATTTTTCTTGTATTATGGTGCAATAGCTATTTAGACCCCCCCCCCCCCCCCACCACGCAAATATTATGCGCACCAAAAGTTTAATTCCTGGCTACGGCACTGGAGCTGAATACGTGTTTCGCTCGTACCAAGACCAACAGCACCAACCAGTCAGTCAGCACAAACTGTGGAGGCCAGCCCATTAATCATGTTGGATGCTGACATGCTGTAAGGCCACTGGCCCTGACAGCATCGCAGGCCGCGTCCTCAAAACATTGCATGCAGAATGCAGTATATTGCATTTGCGGATATTTTCAACCTCTCCTCTCTCATGGCTGTGGTCCCCGCCCGCTTCAAGAAGCCGACCGTTTTGCTGGTCCCCATGCACTCGAAAGTAAAACGTCTCAACAATTGGACATCTGTCCCCCCTCACCTCAATTGTCACCGTCAGTAAAAGCTTTGGGTGGATAGTGAGGGCCTACATTTGTTCCATGCTGCCTGCCAGGCTGCTTTGGCCATAGCAATTTGCACATCGTCAAAACAGATCCACCGACGACTCCTCACGCTGCCTTCTCTCACCTGAAGGTGACGAACAGCTGATGTGTACAAAATAATATGCTGTTTGTGGATTACAGCTCAGCACAGTACCGTGGTTCCTGCCAAGCTCGTCTACGGAGCTCATCACAAAGCTCAGAGATCTAGGCCTCTATCTTTTTAAAAGAGGTGTCCCTGGAACAACATATTTTGAGATGGGGGTCCGCGGCCAATAATTTTGGGGTTGGTTGACATGAAAAAGTTTGAGAACCACTATAAACATTAGGTTTTTCAGAAAAAAACGTAGGATTTAGAAGACACTTATATAATCTGGTCAAAATATTCAAAGACTTCAAAGAAATGTTCAAGACTTTTCAAAAATAGCGCACTCTGTGCCGCGCTGTGAGCTTGTATATCTGCTATTTTTCAATAGATAGAGCATACAATAATGGTTGGATTTTGGACTTCCTGTCAGACTGCTCTGATGTGGTGAGAATAGGCGTGTCATGTAGCATGCATAAAAACCGACACCGATATTTTCCAATATTACATTTTTATGCTATTACAGTATCTGCGGATAATATCGGCTCCTCGGCCTACACATTGCTGAGGACCTCAAATGGGCCACACACACCACACACGGCCACGGCAAGGCAAGCAGTGGCAAACTATAGAGCAGTTTCTGCATGTCAACCATCTGGCTATTGAATAACCGTTGAGCCCTGTCGCCATGTCGTCACACATTATCACTTATTGTACATATGACTATGAATACACTCCACTACTTCTGCACTGCCACTTATATACATACTTAAATGTTTGATACAGTATCTGCTGCGACTGTAAGTGATGTCTGCACAAGAGGCCATGTGGTTCTATAACAGCTGCTATTTATATCTGCTGCATACTGGCACAAGAAGAATATATTGGCCTCATTTAATTTGACCATGCACCTTGAATTTACAATTTTATATTTGATGTGTCTTCAAATAAAAAAATTGACCGAAGGCATATTTCCGCTGTGGTTTCATAGAAGTTGAACAAAAGTACATTTTACTCTTTTGTACCTATACAGAAGACAAACTGTAGCAATAAAGAACCAAGAACATAGAAACACCTTGTTTCTTTACACTCTTTTCTTGACTGTTGCAAGCTTGTACAAAAATATATATATATTTCACACATTCTTTTAAACCTGTAAACTTGTGATGTGACAATAAAGTTGAAGTTGGAGTTAGGATCCAGTCTTACATGAAGTGGGTATTTCTGAACTATGACAGTGCAGATTTAATTTCAGTCATGCGGACAATGGCGCTGCATCTAATCAAAAACAGACGTCTGTTTCTCCACTAGCGCTGATGGAAGATAAAAGTCTTGCCGTCTCATTAATTCAATTACGACGGGTATTTATGGAGCAAGGTGAGCTCCAGGGCCCCAGAAATGGGGAATTATTTATTGCCTACATGAAGTTTCCCGGGCCCTAATGGGTCTTGGCCCCGTCACTGTCCATTTGTATCAGAAGAGACACGAGACAGACGTACAAGCTTTGAGCTGCCTCTCGAGCGCAAAACACATAAGCAGCCTAAACACACACAGACTAAAAGCCATGCTTCTGCTAACTGTCAAAGGATCAAATTAAATAACCTTCTCACATAATCTAGTTCTAGTGCACGGTGAGGTTAAACACACAAGACCAAGTCATGCATTGCTGAATTAATTCCTTTGTTATTCAAGCTACCTCTTGTAAAGTGACCAAGCTACGCTAAAAAGCTCTCTTTCTAAATAAGTGGCTAGCTACACTTCTACGGCTGTCTTCGTCTTCCATGTATCGTCGTCAAATATCCGTCTGTGTCGTGTTGATTTTGACGGCAAATTCTGTTTAGTTTTTGTCATATTTTAGTCACCTGACATGTTAAAGTCTATATTTGATTTAGACTAAAATGTACTTTTGGCGGGCTTCGATTGCGGCTTGAAGACCAGCTATTTTGGGTCTGTGACACCAGCGCGCACCCGTCATGACTTGTCTTAGTTCTACTGGATCTTATGTTACAGTCAAGCCAAACCCACTTCACGTGGTCTCCCCCCTGATCTTTTGTTCTCTTAATATATTAAGACCTGAGGACCTGATTCTATAAATGTCCTAAGTGAAAAATGTATTTTGCTATATTAGTGGCTGCCCCTCAGAATTATATGTATTTGGCCGCCGACCACAAACTCAAAATATTTTGTTCCAGGGACCCCCCATAAGCAAAGATTTGAGTTACAAATGTTTGCTTTAAAAAAATATATGCCTACATTCAAAGATGTGCACAAATTGTCACAGATTTTTCATTTGAGGATTTGCACAACTTTTCACGATTTTTTCAAAAACTAAAAATCAGCAAGCTCATGAGCTTGTATATCTGTTTATTTTTTTAATAGCTAAAGTATAAAATAATGGTTAAAGTGGTTAAAGTCTGATGTGGGTTAATATATAAAGTTGACTGTGGTACTAACGAGTTGCTAAATATACAAAATAACTGGTTTTCTTGCGGTCAACCAATGGAGATCTTATGTTGGCCATGTGGTCTGCACTTTATGGCAATCATAAAGCACTGAGCACTTTTATTGGTCCACAAAAGAGGCTTACTTAGAACACAGAAGTCGTATTATGGACCAGCTCAAGAGAGACACTGGCATCACAGCCATAATAATAATAATAATTATTATTATAATAATGACTTTTCACAGATCTAAATACAGTACAACGTGGTCTGTTAGTGATCGAGTACGCACAGTTTAACCACTTGAACCCTGCTGGCATGGCATAATGATAGGTGAACATTCGCCAGAGAATAGCAGATCCACAAGCTCACCTGACCCTGTAGATCGTCTACTTTTGACAAAGAGATTTAATAATAATCTTTATTGTCCCAGAAGGGAAATTTGTCTTCACAAGTCTGTTCAAACAAAGAAACAACACATAACCATATAACACAACACAAACATATCACAAAGACAGATCATCAGGACCCCACTATGCACAGAAAACCCTCTTAGCAATGGGGGCGAGGCAGATTATTTGGCAGAAATGCCAATGGCTGAGGGGACAAAACTCCTGCTGAACCGAACCTTGTGCCACTTCAAGGATCTGTATCTTCGCCCAGATGGGAGATGGCAAGAGGTCGAAGAAGTGATTCAGAGGATGATCAGTGTCATTTATTATTGAGAGTGCTAAGCGTGTGATGGCCTTATTGTTCATATCAGCAAGTGTGGGTGTGGGAAGTCCGATGATCTTGGAAGCAATACGGGTAGGATATATTTGGTGTGGACGGGAAAAAGTGGGGACCTAAACAAACCAGGGGACTCTGTCAAATATAGGGTTTAAGTTATTAAAGACAGTTGGACTGGTAGTTTGGTCATTGTTCAGGTCAAGACCCTGGTAGCCTGAGGAAACTTCTATCAGTATGTGATGTGTGTTGTAAAACAGTGGTTCTGCACCGCTGTCTCACTCCCCAAAATGCATATTGTGACTTCTTGGGACGGACATCCCAGTCAAAAGGTTACTAGAAGGTGGTATGTTCCAGTCAAGCACTTCCACACTCCTGTAGGTGAGTGAGTCGCCGACTCGCCGTGCCGAGCGTTGCGAAGTCTGCTTGAGCCGACTCAGTGCCGTTCGAGTCAATGTCCCAATAGCGACAGAATCGTAAGTCATATCCACCCTAGTTAACATGTGATGTATTTGCATAGAACACGATTGATTGAACAATGAAATAAAATACAAATAAAAAGCTCTGAAAATGTGCTGCCCTCCGACCCATCTGGCCACTTAACAAAGGCTGCCTGCCGTGTTATATAAGTGATCAGACAGGTCAGCCGCGGTTGCCTCCAAGAATTTCAAGTGCAGGGCCCTGATCCAGAAAAGTTGTCAATAATGTCCCTGGCCTGCACCAAAGATAGGCTACTGTAGGTCTACATTTCTGTATGTATTCTTCCATGGAACTGGGACTATGAACAGTCAGCCATGCGCCCCAAAAACCTTGTGCTGGAGTGATGGAATGGGAAGGAGACGAGATAGGAGAGCAGTGGAGAAATGAGAGGTGTTGTGGGTGTGTGAAAGAGAGAGGGAGAGATAGAGCAGAGGAGTGGGTCATTAATCCCTTTTGATGTTCTTTCCTCTGATGTCAGCATGGGCAATTTGCTCCTTTATTCACCAGATAGCACTGCTATCTATCTGTCTGTCTGTCTGTCTGTCTGTCTGTCTGTCTGAATATAAGCATTTATCGATATAACCACATACTGTTGGAACACAACAGAAAACAAGCCCACAGGGGCTTTTTGTGTTATCCTTTTAGCGTCATTGTATAATCGTTCCACCATACTAACCAACTTGGAAACTGTATTCAATCAATACAAAATAGAATTTTTTCCTAATTGTTTCTGCACATCTTGTGTTAAAATGGACTAATGGGAGGGCGGCGGGCCATAACCATACCACGGCCATGTCAAATAATACATTAGATTTACATAGCGCTTCAAGGTACCCAAAGTTGCCAAAATACAAATAAAAAAACTTTATTCAAAATAGTAAAAAAGTTTAATAAAGCTATACTGTGTAAGTTGCTCAACTAGTCTAGTGGTCAGTAGTGTATTGCTTTTTTCAGCAGTTTTTGCCTGGGGTCGCCGCGGACCACCGGAGCGGGGCTGCAAAACCACCGCGACCGGCTGCAGCGCGCCGATACGCATCCGTAGAGGTGTCTCACGTTCCTATGCAACCAGGCGTTGGGGAGTAACAGTAAACACTGCTGTTGAAGCAAGCTACTTCCTGAAGAGACGGCAAGACGCGCTGTGATTGGCCGGTAGTGTATGATCCGCGCTGTGATTGGCCGGTAGTGTATGATCTGGAGACAACGTATACAGATGACGTAATTTTGCCGCGAAATGCAGCCCCTGTCACTGCTCACTGGCTCAGTAAAAACATAATAAAGAAAAGGCTTTCGGGGCTGAAATTAATGGAGTGGGTGTTCTAAAACTTTAGCGATTTAATAGTTAGGACAATTTTAAGATTAGTTTTATTGGAAAAGTTACATCGTACAGCTTTAAAAGGCTAAAAAGAACACAGGACAAATTTAAAATAGCTGAGAGGGAGAGAAGGCTTAGGAAGGGAAAGCAAGTCTAAAAAGGTGACTAAAGGTCACTATGACAATAGTCCATATCAGCATGCTCATATATACAGTAGTCATTTTACTAATTACATCAGGGATCTCCATAATGTGGGCATATCTGTTGGATCGGCGGTGCGAAGTAGCCGAACTCTAGACCTCTAGTTTGCATTAGCTCTCCTCCCCCTCCCTTCATGGGGTCCTGGTATAATTACTGTTGGGTCATGGATATAATATGCAAGCATTCTGCTGAATGCACACGGATCTGGGCTCCCCCGCTGCAAAGAGATCTTTTATTCGATACTTACTCTCAGGGGTGGAAGAAGTACTCACATGGTTTTACTCAAGTAAAAAGTAGGTCTATCAATACCACAATGTAGAAGTACTCGTAAAGGTCCGGTATATAAAAATGACTTGAGTAAAAGTGCAGAAGTACTGTGATCAAAATATAGGCCTACTTAAAGTAACACAAGTAAAAGTACTCGTTACGCAGAATGTCTCATTCCACAACTTAATGTGTAAAATGTATAAAAATCCTTTGAAAATAGCAGATCTAAAGCAGCTCACAATTCAACACATTGTGAACTTACAAAGTAACTAACTAAAATTCCCAAAGATTGTCGTGGAGTAAAGAGTATAATATTTTCCTCTGAGATGTAGTGGAGTAGAAGTAAAAGTACTGGAAATTGGACATCCTCAAGTCAAGTAAAAATACCTCATAATTGTACTTAAGTACAGTAGGCCTACTTGAGTAAATCTACTTAGTTCCTTGACACCACTGGCAGTGGCTGCATGATGGGCTCCCCCGCTGCAAAGAGATCTTTTATTCGATACTTACTCTGGGGGTTTAACCCCATGCCATGACTCACTTTACTGCAGCTGTTCCACTGTCAACTTTTAGGCCTATAGCACACTGTCAACTAAAATGACCCCGGTTCACTCTCTGATGTCTATATAGGAGTGAGTACTTCCATATGATAACACAGACAATCTCGTGAGAAAATTTGCCTGGAGAATAAAAAACTCGCATTGATTGGAAGAATCAATTGAATGACCGCGTCTGACCTTTCTTTTTTTTTTCTTTTTTTTCGTAAGGGCATCATGGCTGGCCAGCCGCTTTCTTCACTGGGTGACTGAATGACTCTGTGGCTCGAATTACGTGGCTGTCTCTAATTGAGGAAGATGACCAGAGAGAGAGGGAGACAGAGAGAGAGAGAGAGAGTCAGCTGAATATTGGTGTGTGAGTGTGTGTCTTGTTACATCTTGCATTTTCACTGTTTAGTGATCTGCATTCTACCTTGGGATGATTATTGAATATATCCCATATGGGCATACACACACACACACACACACACACACACACACACACACACACACACACACACACACACACACACACACACACACACACACTGCACTGCAACTAAAAGATGCAATCCTTCCAAATCAAAATGTGCATTAGGCTTAAATGTGGTGTTGTGGAAAGCCTTACAATGCCACGCATTACACGGCATGTAGGTATGAACTACAGGGGTAAAAGCCCTCATCCGCGGGGTCGGTTTGTCTGAGTATAGCCTGCATTGTATGAACCCACTTTGGCAAAGAAAAGAAGCCCATCTCCACACACTGTCAAAGTGACTTATCATGTTGCTCTTCCCTCCCTGCTGCCTATACTATTCGGTCACAGCAGCCACGTCTTTAACTCTCTCTCTGTGTCTCTCTCTGTGTCTCTGTCTAGGGCTGTCACGATTATGACATTTTACATGACGATTAATTGTCACTCAAATAATTGCGATTTACGATTTAACTGTGTTTTTGTCGTTGACAATTACATTTCTGTTTGGCTTGTAGGCTTTGAAGTTGCACATGGCAGATATGACACATAACCTAAATATACAAAGAAATTACATATTTGTCGACTTTATACTTAAGAGGGAAAAATATTAGTGGAAATAGCCGATCTACAAGATCGAATCTTTTGAAAATGATCATTTTTCAACATGGAGACGATTGATGATTTTGACAAAATAATTGCAATTATGTCAAATATTTGCGATTAGACGACTATGTAATAATTGTGACAGGCTTACAGTATGTTTTTCTCTCTCTCTCTGTCTCTCTCCCTTTCTCTCTCTGTCTCTCTCTCCCTCTTGGAACAGCATCTTTCACCAGCTCTCGCCTCAGTGAACGGGACATACAAGTATAACATGACTTGATGTGACATGAAAGACGGAGGCGAGCTATTATAGCCCCCCCCCCCCCCCCCCCCCGGTCATATTATTATAGCTCCACAGTGAGGTCACAGCAAGTGTGGTGGTGGTGGCGTAATTCAGGACAACGACTAGAAGCAGTGTGCTGTGGGCGCTCATGGGGGTTCTATCCTCCTGCGTCATCAGTGCCCATATGTGGGGTTGGCAAAAGGGCCTTTCTGGTTGGAGTTTGCATGTTCTCCCTATGTCTCCTAGGGTAGGTACCCTCACAAAAAACATACAGTAATCCTGGTCTCCCCAGCCAGGGTGCCTGATGGAGGGGAAAGGAACTGGTTGAAATAACATGTTCCTTCCACGCGCTACGACCAACCCCTGGTGAAAAGAAGCAACTTGGACTCATCATGCATAGAAGATCAGTCCGTTGCTCTCCCCAGGTTGGCAGAGGGAGTGTAGCGCCCAGGATTACATTAGATAATTGACACCGGGTGAAGCAGTGCTCTTCCAAGCACAGGTCTCCACCAGGTCAGGTATAGGATATTGTGGCCTCCTGGTCGCGCTATAATAGGCCAATGTGAAAAGGGTGCCATGTCTTCTCCTGCCTTTCACGGCAATCGGACACTGGCACTTCATGATTTGAGGCATTTTGTTCCAAAAATGTGTTTGGCTTAAGTTGACCTGAGGGTGGCACTATAACTATTGATCACATGAATATAGAGACACTGTCTACCGATTTGCGTGGTTTTTGGACAAAATCTGTAGGAGTAGGCCTACTGTATAAAAAAAAGAAAGGTTTAGCAAAAATTGGCCTCATGGTGGCGCTAGCCGCTAGAAGAGGCCCATGTGAGAAAATGTGGGGCAGAGGTTCTGAATTGACATCCAGGGAGTGTGTGTGCACAGTTTGGCAGCAACCGGCCAATGGTGCCGGAGATTAGATGGTAACACATGGACGGACAGGGTGCAAAACATAGTCTCGGCCTAGCTCTGGTCCATCGCGTCACCTCCAGTGACGCTCTGACAGACCCGTCGGCAAATTAATAGACCCTACGAGCGCTCAACTTCAGTCAAAATAAACAAAACTACTTCACTACTCACCAAACAAAAGGTAGTTTTGCGTTGTTGAAAGTCTATTCTCCACGGGGGTGAGCCCCTGAGCACCCCACCCAATCTGAAAAATACACTATTTTTGTCATGAAATAAAGTGCATCCAACTCGACCGCCGCTTAGCGCTTATTTCCGGGTTGTGAACCATTGTATCTGCGGTGGCCGCTGGGTGGCTCGAGGTGGGTGCGTTTTATTTCATGACAAAAATAATGTATTTTACAGAGTAGGTGGGGTGCTGAGGGGCTCACCACTGCGTAGCTCTGGTCCATCGCGTCACCTCCAGTGACGCTCTGACAGACCCGTCGGCAAATGAATAGACCGTGTCTTCTCAGCCCCTACGAGCGCTCAACTTCAGTCAAAATAAACAAAACTACTTCACTACTCACCAAACCAAAGGTAGATTTGCGTTGTTGAAAGTCTATTCTCCACGGTGGTGAGCCCCTCAGCACCCCACCCACTCTACAAAATACACTATTTTTGGCATGAAATAAAGTGCATCCAACTCGACCGCCGCTTATTTCCGGGTTGTGAACCATTGTATCTGCGGTAGCCGCTGGGTGGCTCGAGGTGGGTGCTTTTTATTTCATGACAAAAATAATGTATTTTACAGAGTGGGTGCACCACCTACTCTGTAAAATACATTATTTTTGTCATGAAATAAAACGCACCGCAGATACAATGGTTCACAACCCGGAAATAAGCGGCCGTCGAGTTGGATGGTGAGTAGTGAAGTAGTTTTGTTTATTTTGACTGAAGTTGTGCGCTCATAGGGGCTGAGAAAACGCGGTCTATTCATTTGCCGACGGGTCTGTCAGACACTGGAGGTGACGCGATGGACCAGAGCTAGTCTCGGCCGTGCCTTTCGGCCTGGCGGAGCCAATAAACAGCGTTCTCCCCGTCAGGCTGTTCCCCCCTCTCAGCGAGGAGAGAGAGAGAGAGAGAGAGAGAGAGAGAGAGGGAGAGAGAGGGGGAGAGAGACTCATCGCATCACTCTAAAGGAGTAGGCGTGCTCCTATACGCTGCATCGTTTTATGATCTGCCTCGTTTCCTTAAAAATCTCTCCACTCTTTAGAAATACTGTCTCTCTCTCTCTCTCCTCCACTCCGCTCCACTCGGGTCTCGGGGGAATGAACGAGGCACACACAGGTGCAGCGGCTCCAGTTCGCCACGCCACCACCACCGCCGCTTAAAGGACTTTGCTGCTGCAGGAGTCGAGCTCGAGTTTCAAGCGGACGAGCAGCCTCGGAAGTCGGCACCGAAAAATCAAAACAAACAAAGCATAAAACAGCATACGCACTTTGGACAAGTCACTCACACAACGAGGCATCTTTACGCGCCGCGCGCATCCTCTTTCCTCCGTCTCCAAAAGGAACCGAGGCGCGTCGTTCCCGCTCGGGTCGCTCGTTCACCAAAAAGGGACGAGGACAGGCTAAAAGATGTTGCCATGATCCATTTTTTTAGTCAAACGGATTTATTTTTAACATTTTAATTGTTATTTTTTGTATACTTTTTATTCTTTGGATATTTTCCCCCCGAACGCACGAGGGAGAGTCGACCATAGGCGACGTTAAAGGTGGAAAAGGAAGGATAATAGAAAGCCCCGAACTCTGTCTGTGGCGTGCGCGTTTTATTATTTTATTTCGGGAGCTTTTCAAGATGCAAGTGGAGCAGAACTCGGCGGTCGCGTGTGTCTTCCTACTAGTTTGCTCAACTCTGGCCACCCGGGTTCCCGGCGTGGGGGGCTCTCACCAAAGCATCCCCCCTTCTGTGTGAGTATACTAGGCTAGACCACAGCGAAATTGTGCCTTTTTACACAACGATATAGCCCACACACCACGCATTTAAGTTTCTGCCAGGGCATGGATAAAATATGCTACCCTATAGCATCAAATATTGAATATGTATGAAACGGCTCAATGCCCACAGTAGTCATTTACTTTGCCAGCGAGCGGTGCACCCTCGCTGTATACTGTATCATTATTGTTTGTCTTTAAATATGAATTGAATACACAGGAACCCAATGGAAACAAGCCACAATATAATTATATATAGTGCTTTCTTGGGGTTATCCTTTTTGTATCCTTTGCATACAACTGCAGCCTACCCCTGTGCTTTTCTTTGCAAACTGTTAATACAGTATTCATTCAATCAACCAATCAATCAATTTAACAAACCAAAGAATTTCTCCACAATATTTAGTGGCCTAGGCATACATTTATATTTTGAATATTATGGCTGTGTGAATGCGTTATAATAATAATAAGCATTGATAATGACATAATAATAATAAAACATTGATACGATGGCAAACATTTCACTGCTTGAACCTGTAAGAGGAAGTGAGTGAGTGTTGTTTCATTCAACTGTTCATGTCCATCTCCGTTGTGTCTCCCTTATACAACAGGCTATATCTCTCACAAATGCATAATTTAATATTGTCTGCTCTTGCCTCTCTCTCTCTCTGTCTCTGTCTCTCCGGCTGTGTTTGTGTTGGACAGGGTGAAGCTATGGGCCTCTGCGTTCGGAGGAGAGATGAAGTCCATCTCTGCTAAATACTCTGGCTCCCAGCTACTGCAGAAGGTGAGCAGCCCGGTCAAAATGTCAGCCTGTCACTATAGTACAGTGCAGGCACATGCACACGCACACACATATATACATCAAAGGGAACTTGAGCCCCTGCCCTTTTATCCCACTGTAAAAAGTGCCCTCTCTCCAGACGATGAATGCAGTTTTTACTATTGTGAAAGAAATGCAAATGCCCCTCTTTCCATGCCATACTTGAAGGCAGCGTTCAAGAGAATTGCCTTGTCCAAACTCTCCTGAACTTGAAAGCAGCATCTTATGTTGAAGGAATTGCCCTCTCTGTGTAGAAATCCATACCGTTACACCACATCTCCAGTATTGACTTGATTATGCTTAGTTCAGTGTGGCTTCAAACACCGAAAAGAGTCGACCTCCAAGCTCAACGCGTTGCAGCGTGATGCGTTGTGAGCTTGGAGGTCTATTTTCTATATTTTCACCAAAAGGCCCTTTTAGAAATTTCAGCCACTGCCTCTCTAACCTTCTCTGCACGTCCCTGAGTACAGTGGTTTTCAACCCTTTTCACATCAAGGTCCGTTATTTATTCAGCATTTTAGCCACGGACCACCACTTGATGAGATGTAGCCTCGCTCTCATACCCAAAACTTAGAATATCTTGTTATTGTTGGATGAGATTTTGTCCACAATTCCATGCTGTATTGATGTTGGTACCATAGGAGATATACAACAGGCCAATGTTGATCAAAATAACAATTCTTCTACATTCTCTAATGGTGTAGACTTCTTGTAAATTGAGTAATGCAGATGTTAAACAATAAATGTAACACTTGAGAGCTTAAATGAAACCAAAAGGACCCGTAAGGTTCTGTTTGGTTTCCATTTGGTTACCAACTCTCCATCATTTAGCTGGGGACCACCTGGAACCCTCCTCACTGGTGGTCCCCGGACCGCTGGTTGAAAACCACTGCTGTAGTAGAACTTGACCGTTCCACAACTATGACATTTTGGTCAGCGTCTTAACAAAGGCAGAGTGCAGTAACTACGTTTTCGAATTTCACCAAAAAATGGGTTTAAAAGTGTTACAGCTTATCAGCCAAATGAGATAAAGATATAAAAGTGATATTACACTGATTGTACATCTGTTCTTGAGGTAATTGTTCATCCCCCAATATCAAGAAGGCTAATTTGACCGTTGGGCGACACAAATAAGTCGGTGTGTCCCAAAACGTAGTTACTGCACTCTGCCTTTGTAGGGCAGTAATTGTTGTAGATGGTTTGAGAGGCGGCAGTGTCTCACGAGGTAGAGTGGCAACTTGGGAATCAGATCGGTTCCTTGGTTTGATCGCTTGCTCCCCCTGGGTAAATGTCGAAGTGTCCTTGGCTTGAGCCAGACAGTGAACACCTAACTGTTGTTGTGGCCATTGGAAACCAATGCAAGCTTTCCAATGTGTGAATATGTTGTGAATTGGTCAATATAATGCACATTGTAATGTGCTTTGGACAAAGGCGCATTTCCATTCATGATCCGTTTATTAGAAGGACGTCATAACTCCCTCTCTATATCCATGGTGCAAGTCTTCAGGATTGACAAGTGTTTTTTCATATCAAAACAAATCAAACATGTCTTCTTCCCTTAAACTGCAGTGTCGCTTTCTTTTTATATTGCCTTAGTATTTGCCCAGTGATTTTTAGAACTCCTTTTTATGTGAGAGCGTTGTGAATTTGTGACACTTGAGCTTGGAGGATCCGTATTCATGAGGTGAAAAAGATGATACAAGAGACTAAGAGAGTATATTTAACAAAAAAAAAGAAGGAAATATGTAATTTTCCCCTCCCTTTCAAGCTGCACGACCCGTGTGCCTTTTAGCCACTTGAAAGCAGGTAATGTGTGCAGAGGCAGACCTGGCTGGCACAGGGGGGGGCGGGATGGGAACATGTGCTTTCTTTTTAATGGCTGTCCTTTCCTCTAGCACCCAGTAGTGGAGACTGACACACACACACACACGCACGCACGCACGCACGCACGCACGCACGCACGCACGCACGCACGCACGCATGCGCGCGCGCGCGTTGTGCACGCACAATCGCACATGCTGGGGGCAGACGGTCACACAAAAACACACGTAGAAAAAGGTAAGGTACAGAATAATTTTATATTGCTAAGCAACAAAACGCTTTGCACATGTTCAAACACCCTCTCTAACGGACAGATTTATACCTGGGTCGCGCCATAGACGGCAGAGGTACAAGCACACGTGCGCGTTGCAGCGCGACGTGCACGTGAGCTTGTAGTTCGGCGATCGTTGGTTTGCGCAACACCACTTGCGACAAAGTGCACCAAGTATACCTTGCCACTTTGGAACACAAACATTTATTCTTCCCCTTAAACTGCAGTGTCGTTTTCTTTTTATATTGCCTTAGTATTTACCCAGTGACTTTTAGAACTGCTTTTTTATGTGAGAGCCTTGTGAAATTTGCGACACTTGAGATTGAAGGACCCGTATTCCTGAGGTGAAAAAGATGATTAAAGTATATTTGACCCATTATGACTGGGAACGCATCCATGTCACACTGAAGATTTGAACCACTTCAACCATTATTTTATGCTTTAACTATTAACAATAGCAGATATTCAAGCTCACAGCGCAGCACCGAGTGCCGTGCTGCGAGCTTGTAGATCTGCTATTTTAGAAAAATCGTGAACATTTGTGCAAGTCTTTGAATATTTTTGACCCGATTCTATAAATGTCTTCTCAATCCTTCTTCTAAATCAGTGGTTCTCAAACGTTTTCATGTCAAGGAACCCCAACATCCCATTCATTTGGCCGTGGACCCCCTGATCTCAAAATATGTTGTTCCAGGGACCCCCCCAGAAGCAAATATTTGAGTAACAAATGTTCGCTTTAAAAAAAGATACAGTATATTCAAAGACTTCAAAATCAGGATTTTTCAAAAATAGCAGATAGTGCCACGCTGCGAGCTTGTAGAGCTGCTGTTTTTCAATAGTTAAAGCATTAAATAATTCCAGGATAAATATGTTAAAAATATAGCAGTTTTACATTTGAAGGTAGTGCAGCCCGCACCACCTTTTCCCTCCATCTCCTCCTCCTCTTCCACCTCCTCATCCTCCCCTATACTCAACCTCACAGCGTAGCTTTAGTAGGATTCGCGGATGCGATGGAATGCAAATGTTCTCGTTCTAGTGTGCGGAGGTCAGGCGTAATTGGCAAATGGATGATGGTCGGATGATGGAGAAAGTGGCTAGCTGATGCTGCTAACCTCTCAGAGCTTTTTGAGAGACATAATGCGGTGCTCACGCACGCACGCAGCCAGCGTTTCTGGTTTCTGGTGTGCGTGTGTGTGTGCTTGCGTGCGAGTGCTTGGCTTTGCACAGTGCAAGCGGGGGTTGCACGGGGACGCGATAGACTGTTGTGTTAAATCACCCGCGCGCTGATGTCATTACTCACGTTGGCCAAGTCGGAGAGCTCTCTGCCTTAGAATCATGTCGCTTTACAGCACATCGGTTACGGTAAAGAGAGTACCGCACATTTAAAATTCATGTACGGCGTCGGTTATAGCACGACTTATACATGTATTGCAGGCAAAGCATGCACACACACGCACACACACACACACACACACACACACAACTGTATTATGCAAACATCATGACAGATATACACACACGCACTAGACACTATAGACCTGCGCTCGCGCAAAACCGCAGCAGTGGGATTTCATCAGCCCGTAAGCAGCGATAAAGCCGGTAGCACGGTGCTATCGGGTTGACAGGATAAAAACTGTTCCCCAGCAGCAGCTTCCCTCCCCGGCTTTTTTTTTTCATGCCTCCCGAAATGAAGCAGAGATAACCCTCCCACGGAAAAAAAGACAGCTCTAGCTGTAAGAAATGCAAATGAAGGCCGCAGGGTTAATTGAGCAAAGAAAAGACTGGGAGACCTTTTTGTCTGGAAAGTGCATCTTCTCACCCTAATCCCGGTGTCTCGTTGGTGTAACCGCGATCTTCCGCTCACTCGTTCGCCGTGCCCACTTACCGGAGCGCAGGGGGTGTTTCGTCTCAGTCAGGGGGAAACCTTGCATGTCCAAAAAAATGATATACTTTTGATGCTTTTAACGTGATGCCATAGTATGATCAAGTAGGGCAGTGGTTCTAAATCAGTGGTCCGCGGACCACCAGTGGTCTGGGGACCACCAGTGATCCTTGAAGGTATTCCAGGTGGTCCCCAGCTAAGTGATGCAGAGTTGGCATCCAAATAGACACTTAAAGATCTTTAACTCTTGAGTAAAATGAAACCAGAGTTACATTATCATTAAACATCTGCATTACTTGCATTACTTTACAAGAAGTCTACACAATTACGGATTGTAGAAGAATTGTTATGATTTGATTGGCCCATTATCAGTCCTATGGTAGCCCATCAATAAAGCGTGGAATTGTTGACAAAATCCTACCCAACGATGACAAAATAATAGTTTTGTATCGAAAGCCTGAATATCAGAATATCATGGTCCGCTGCTCAAATGCCAAATTAACAATGGACCTAGATATGAAAAAGGTTGAAAACCACAGAAGTAAGGCATTTATTTCAGAAACAAAATATGGAGATAAGAGGTTGCTGCATGCGCTTTATCTCACAGGCCTCGCATCCACGCGGGCGGCTGCCTGTGCGCCCACGCAGAAAGGTAGCCCTGGTGTCGGAGGTGCGTGTCACGCCACGTCATGTCGGCGCGATGTGTTTGTTCGCTCCTGTCTGACTCGCAGGCCATTGCGGGAATGCTGCCGCTGCTGCTGCATGGCATGGCATGGCGGGGAGAGGAGAGGAGGGACCGCGGATAACCCTGCAGCATTCATGCTTTTAAAAAAGAAGGCCCGGGAATAAGTGACATGCACTGATAGAAAGGATGTTGGCATGGAAGAGAGAAGGCCTGTGTGTGTGTGTATGTGTGTGTGTGTGTGTGTGTGTGTGTGTGTGTGTGTGTGTGTGTGTGTGTGTGTGTGTGTGTGTGTGTGTGTGTGTGTGTGTGTGTGTGTGTGTGTGTGTGTGTGTGTGTGTGTGTGTGTGTGTGTTTTCTCCGCCTCAGGCTGTGGACAGATGGACTCAATCTCTGTGCAGTTATCTCTCTGACCCCGTAGTGCCCGATTTTATCATGCTTTGTTGCTCGCAGGAAAGCGCAGATCTACAAACTCACAATGTGCTGCGGTGTGACACGTTGTGAGCCTTGAAGATCTGCTGTTTTCTGTGCAGCAATGTATGAATTAGGCATTGCACATTTTCATAAAGAACCATATACTGTAACTTCCCATGGGACACGCACGCACGCACGCACGCACGCACGCACACACACACACACACACACACACACACACACACACACACACACACACACACACACACACACACACACACACACACACACACACACGTGCACACAAACAACTCTATACTTGTACAAAGTACCAAATTGTAAGGATATAGTGTAACGTATACATTAACAACCTATGTTATGCATTTCATTTGTTGCTACAACAAATGTAATTATTTGCTAGTTTGCCCAGCCTCAGCTATTCATTTCAACGCAAGTTGCTCAGTGATGTTTGAAGCACCCGGAAGACTGCTGGAAGTAGTAGAATTGGCCTAAAAATTTAGGCCAATTTTGCAAAAGTTTTGAGCACCGAGCAGGCGCACTAGGATTAGCATATGCTAGCATTAGCATACACACGCGCAGTAGAGTTTAACTGCACTCCCAGTTTTGACCACCAGGTGAAGGCTGCTTCAATGGTCTACTGTGGTTCTGGGGGCTTGGTTGTGCGTAAGTGTTCTTCACCCTCCCCTTCTCTTCACTCCTTACTTCAATTCATCCCCCAAAATCTCTCTCTACGATATTATCGCGATAATCAAAATCCATTATTCTGGGGCGGAACATTTGCCCAAAAATAGAAGATCTACAAACTTTGAGCTTGTAGTTCCGCTATTTTTTGTCAAAGACATTTGATAGAGAGTGAAAAAAGACTGTATCAAGTACGTATATTATAAGTACCGTTTACCAATTATAGATGCAGCTTGGCAAATAAAAGGTGAATTGATCCCAGTGCATGACGGAGGACGATAATCACGATGAATTAAATCTCCACGATGCGATTATCATGAGTGTTTTTTATCACGCTAAATGATAATATCGCTTATCGTCCTATCCCTAGGCGAAGGCTCCTTCAACGGTCTACTGTAGTTCTGGGGGCTTGGTTGCGACGCTTAAGTGTTTTTGCGTAAGCGTTCTTCACCCTCCCCTTCTCTTCACTCATCCCCCAAATCTGTGTCTCTCCCCTTCCTCCTCCCTCCCCCACGCACTTCCTGCTTCCATCGGAAACGGATCCTATTTCAAGGTTAGGCTCAGCTCAAGCTGCTGCCAGGACGGAGCTTCAGGGGATGTGTGTGTGTGTGTGTGTGTGTGCGCGCACGTGCGCGAATTGTGTGCTCGCGCGTGTGTGCTTTTGGGATTAAAGTTGGAGGATTTATGCCTGATTTATACTTATTTACGTGCTGGTGTTATGCACCGACAATATAGCTGATCTACAAGCTCACAGTGGATCAGCAAAAAGATAGGAAAAAAGGCTAATCACGGTCTTAAAATGTTGATGTCCACCCAAGTATAGTAATACGATCCTGTATGTGTGTGTGTGAGTTTGTGTGTGACAAAGGAAAAAAGCGATCGACCGATCAATACGTCCTTTAGACCGTTATGCAAATCAACTGTCAGCAGTATATTGTAGTTAATGTGCACACTCTCAGCCTTCCTCACACTCACGCACGCACACACATATAGACGCATGTACCGGTACACACACACACACACACACACACACACACACACACACACACCCACACACCCACACACACACACACACACACACACACACACACACACACACACACACACACACACACACACACACAGGAGGCCTCTGCCTGAGAGACACATTAAACATCTCTCCCACTGGTGGTTAGAATTAGCTCAGTGTGTGTTTTCGACTCGACACCGTTATTGTGTTCAGATCTTTAATTTCATGTATCATTGAACAGCCTCTCCACAAGACGGCAACGATGGCCGCGTCCACGTGTGTGTGCTGTGTGCTTATTTGCGCTCGCTCGTGCACTGTGCGTCCGTGTATGTGTGTCAGTGGTGTAAAGTAACTAAGTGTATTTACTCAGGTATTTGCTTAGCTGGAGTATTTCCAATTTCCATGACTTTTACTTCTGCTCTACTACACCTCAAAGGCAAATATTGTACTTTTTACTCAACTGCAATTATTTGAAAACTTGAGTAACTAGTTACTCTGTAGATTTTGACATTATTACAAAACATACATAACCAATTCAGCCCCTATATGCATTGCGGCCATTTGAAAATAGCCGATCTACAAGCTCACAATGTGTTGTGAGCTTGTGGATCAGGATTTTTTTTTGTGTGTGTGCGTGTGCATGCACCTGTGCGTATTGGTATGCATCACAGTCGTGTGTCTACTTAAGGTACGCTTAATCAGGCGCACATGCAGTCAACAAACAGAAAGCAGTAGATGGACGGCGTAATGATGCGTGACAACACTATGCTAGCATCGATTTGTGAGGGTGAGGGGTGGACGCCATACAGCGTGTTTGTGTGTGCGTGTGTGACAAAGTGGAGACTTTGTCAGCGTTTGTAAGTATAGGTGAGCGGTGGTGCACGTGTGTGTGTGTGTGTGTGTGTGTGTGTGTGTGTGTGTGTGTGTGTGTGTGTAATCATATTGCAGACATGAACGCTGTTGAAAAGGCATTAACTGGTCGCAAGAATCCCGTGATCAGACTTGCGGTAATCTTCTGCCGAATAAGAAGGCGTTCCAGTGCTTTGGCCGCCCCATTTTCTAATAATAAACTAATCCACAAAACTGATGTCATTTGTAGTATTGTTGACATGGCTTGAGCACCTTGTTTTGGTACACTGTAGCTTTTAAAGATTCTTTTTGCCTTTTATGCCTTCATTGAATAGGACTTAGGACAGTAGACTGACAGGAAATGGGGGAGCGACCATGATGGTCATCCGGATCGGGAATCGAACCAGCGACGCCGCCAGGCAACCATGTTTAAGTGGTATGCGCCCGGACCAGTAGTTATAAATCAGTTGTTCTCACGCAAAAAAATAAAAATAAATAGCAGATGTACAAGCTTGTAGATCTGCTATTTTTTAATAAAAAAATTACTCGGATGCTTTCCCGGTTTTAATGGGCAATGGACTGTACTCTTTGAGAAACTTTTTTTAAATCTAGTTTTTAATCAAAAACTATTTGATAATAACACAACGCGTCAGCAGGGAAAAGTCCTTATCGATGCATCAGGTTTATTTATTTATTCACTTATTTATTTTCATCAGTGGAGCCAAGACTGTTTCATGTCTGTCTATTTTCGTGAGAAATCTATTTTTTGCGATGAATACACACGGAAAACTAGATTTCAAGAGCATGACTAATTGTCTACTTTTGAAGCTTGCATTTCATTTTTCATTTTCATTTTGGATTAATTACACATTTGGCAGACAACACGGTGCGAGAATGAATCTCTCGCTGGGTGGGAAAACATGAAACGGGGATGATGAATTGTTCCATATTTTCTACTCACCACCTCATGATGAAACACATTTGTACTTTTAATTTGATCTGGCGGTGGATTTTCAGATGTGTTCCATTTAACTTGTCAGCTGCCTTTATCATTATCTTCAAAAGGTAAATGCTCTTCCAAACAAAGAAATTAATGTTAGTTATCCTATTGAAACCGGGAAAGCATCTGTGGAATGCGCATTTGTAGAATCTGCCTCAGGTCTTAATGGGTTAAATTAAGTATGTTTCAAGTTTTATTAGAAAATGTCATTGCATAACAGTATGACTTATGATGTTTCTCACAATCCAAGAGGACCGCTCTATTAAAAAAAAGTAAAAGTAAATCATCAAAGATCAAAACACATCAAACTATAAAAAAAAAGTTTTGATTACTTCTGGTAAAGCGTGTATGCTCTTGGGAGGAACAGCATCTAGTGGCTTTGCATGTGACTCGCATGTTGTGTGAGTGTCCTCCCATTTCTTAGATTGTAGTGATTAGTGTTTGTAGACACATAGACATACTGTAGAAAGCTAGACGACGCCTGCTTCGGCGTCTGTAAAAAAGGTCCAGGCAATTCTTTAGGCAAGCCTCCCCTCTTCCGCGTGTGTCACAGAAACAGAAGTTTGCTAGGCCAATCAGAGGCAGGTGGGGGCGGGTCTTTTCGAACGCAGCTCTCAAGAACAGCTGAGCCGCGCAATATCAGGAACGCTTGCTTTGGCAATGTAAACAATCCAATAAATTGATTGTGATTTTAGGCCAAAATCTGTAGGAGCAGTGTCCAATTTTTTTTTGGAAAAATCAGGCCTCATCCAAGGAGTGTGTGTGCAAAGTTTGGCATGGATAGGGGCAACGGTGCCGGAAATTAGAGTAGGGCAAAAGTGTGACGTGACGGATAGACAGACAGACAGACAGACAGACAGATGGACAGACAGCCGGTGGAGCTTTTCATAGTAACTAGACCACATACTGTAGGTACCTGACTGAGATCTAAGCAGCCATAATTATGCAGCCCTATATTCATATGGCAAATATTCTATTTTGTAAAGGCCAACATCGATATGTGTCACATATCCCTAACATAAATAGGCATTTTCAAATGATTTGCAAATTGCAATTGAAAGAGTTAACTGTTCTCATTTTGCTTTCATGTTGCAATCAAATACAGGACGTGTTAGGCTAGGCTATTTGTGACACAATTCAAGCTATTACAATTTTGCAATTGAAAGCAATATTAAATGTAGTACATATGGAATGCACATCTCATGGAAATTAAATGTTCAAAGTTGAACCTCTTGTTGACCACAACATTGATTTATTTCCATCCATACTGCATATTTCTGACTTCCTTTGATCTTTTCAGGCCGCCAAATTGGTTGTTCCTTTATGTTTGTCTCGCGCATGAAATGTCAAGACATGGGGTGCCTGACACTTACATTAGGACCGGCGAGCCTTTCCTTGAATTTTAATAGCCTCTTTCATTCACAATGTCCCCCTGACAATTTATAGTGTGAGTGTAGCCATTTCTGCAGAACTATTATTCCAGAAATGGAAATTATTTCCTTTATCATGGTCAGTATCATGGTCAGTATCATGACAGTATCATGGTCAGTATCATGACGTTATCATGGTCAGTATCGTGTCAGTATCATGTCAGTATCATTGTAGTATCATGGTCAGTACCATGTCAGTATCATGGTCAGTATCATGTCAGTATCATGGTCAGTATCATGATAGTATCATGGTCAGTATCATGTCTAGTATCATGTCTAGTACCATGGTCGGTATCATGTCATTATCATGGTCAGTATCATGGTCAGTATCATGGTCAGTATCATGGTAGTATCATGGTCAGTATCATTGTAGTATCATGGTCAGTATCATGTCAGTATCATGGTCTGTATCATGGTCAGTATCATGTCAGTATCATGGTCAGTATCATTTCAGTATCATGGTCAGTATCATGGTCAGTATCATGGTCAGTATCGTGGTCACTATCATGGTCAGTATCATGTCAGTATCATGGTCAGTATCATGGTCAGTATCATGTCAGTATCATTATATTTTTTAACCATTTATTCAGAGACTAATTTGAACTTGGTTCTTTGGCTTGATAAAGCTTTAGTCAACTACGTCAGTAAAAAGTAATAGGTACGTATAGGTATTAGAAATAGAACTGAATGAGCGTAGTCTTTGTTTTCCTGCTAACCTTAATGCACGTCATGTTTGTCTATCAATGTCTTCCTCTTTTAACTGTATGGAGCCTGTCTGATGCCAGATCTTTTGCGACTGATTCCGAAAAACAAATTTTACCTAAAAATATAATAATAAAAAAACAAGCTCATAACGCGTCATTGTGACGTGTCATGAGCTTGTAGATTGGCTATTTCTGAACATAAAAAACAAAAAAAGATCTGTCACCTATAACGACATGCACGAAATAGGGACACCATGGACACTTGGGTTATATAATTGCCGAAACCGAATGACTGATTTAGTCCGAAAAGTCAAATATGATTTATCATCCAAACCGATACACGGGTCAGGCTCTCCAATTAAATGTGACGTTCTCCTCCTCCTCCTGCCCTTTCACTCTCTGCTGATGCCCTCCTCCTGACTGTTTCATTATCGTCATGTCTTCTACTTTCTCTCTTCGTCATTGTTCGCTCTTGCTTTCCCTATCCCATCAACTCTTTGTGCACCGTGTTGGAGTCTGTGTGTGTGTGTGCGTGCGTGTGTGTGTGTGTGTGTATAGACATTGTGAGGACAGTTTTCCCGGTGCTCACAAGCTCAAGAGAAATGGATGCTTTATGGCTAGGATTAGACTTTTGGAGGTTAGGTTTAGGGGTCGGAATTGACTTGAACATGATTTATACTTAGAAAAAAGAAAGGGTCTGGGTGTTCGGAAGTTCAAAAAAGTAGGCTATAGCGAAAGGTGCTCTTTTGGCTTTTTGGAAGATCTGCTAGTAAGGTGTATGGTTAAAAAAGAAATTAAAAAATGTCTTGCATAAAGTCGCTGTCCTAAAATGTTGATGTCCTCACAAGTATAGTATTACTTGTGTGTGCGCGTGTGAGCGTCAGGGACGTGCAGAGCATGTAAGAGAGGCAGGGGCTGAGATTTCTAAAGGGCATTTTGGTGAAAATATCTAAAATAGCATACCTCTAAGCTCACAATGCGTTGCACTGCGACATGCTGTGAGCTTGGAGGTCGGCTATCGGTGCTTGATATCACACTGAACTAAGCATAATCAAGTCAATACTGAAGATGTGGTGTAATGGCATGGATTTCTACACAGAGAGGGCAATACTTTCAACATAAGATGCTGCATTCAAGTTCTGGAGAGTTTGAACAAGGCAATTCTCGTGAACGCTGCCTTCAGGTATGGCATCGAAAGAGGGTATTTGCATTTCTTTCACCATATTAACACATGGGAAGCCAAGGTTTCTAACATTTCTAGCTGTTGCTGCTGCCGTCGTTCACTTACGCTTTAATTTTGAAGAGCCTCGGACGTCCACTGACGATTGAGGAAGAAGATCCATTTGTTTACAAACGCTCGCTAAACTAAAATCCACACCGGGGCCGACCATCGCGGTAAAGTGTCGCCGTGAAAACAGGCAGATCTCTGCTTCCCTGGCGTTCTTTGCACCTTATTCATAGATAAAGCTGTTTTTATGTTTCAGCCTAGAATGGAAGTGTATGTAGCCTAGATCCTCCATTTTGTTTCTCTGCGAGCCACGGTATGACGTATGGACCAGGGTCTTTCACAGGGTACACAGAACGGATGCAGCTGCATGTAACCAAGTTAACCCTTTGTCTCGTCTCTCAACGAGATGACTAATTTTTGGCACAGCGACCTCCAGTGGCCGTATCTCGTTACTGAACGAGTTTGCCTCCCAAGTTGTTAAGAACTGCTTTCGTGGTCTGGAGAGGACCCTTTTTTACAGACGGATAAAAGGGCAGGGTCTAAAGCCCCCTTTGATGTCTATATGTGCATGTGCCTGGTGTGCGTGTGCGTGAAGCATAGGGTAAAAACTGTGTGTGAACGTGCCAATCGGGCTGCCGAGGTATGGGTGACGGGGCTTGTGGACGTCTTGGGTGTAACAGTGTGTCAGGGAGCGGAGCGAGGAGGGGGGGGGGGGGGGGGGGGGGGGGGAAGAGATGGCTGCAGATTAGGTTTAGCTTTGGGAAAATTGAATATCTGTCAGGTTTGGTTCTGCCACGTAGCCATGAGACGGAGGGAGGGAGGGAGGGAGGGAGGGGAAGGGTACTGATGACTGTCCCTCCACCCCTACCCTCCCCACCTTGTCTCTCTCTGTTCATCTCTCCTTCTTGTTCCTGGAAGCCTCTCTTCTTGTTGACCTCCCAGATTTTAGCACAATTGTGGAACATTTTAAGCTTAATACACCTTAGTTCAGGGGTCTTCAACGTTTTCAGGCCAAGGACCCCTTACTTGCCTTAGTTGAGAGAGATATGAAGTAGGGACCCCCACAACATTATCATAGATTCCATATGGTTTCATCGTTTGACAGCACGATCATCAGTGTATTTTGGATTCATGTAAATTTATGTTTTCAGATATTTAACCATGCGAACCGTCAATACTTAATAAACTTGACCTTTTACTCTGTAGTCTGTATTTAGTGTGCTCGTTTTCCCCTCTACACCAAACCTCTTTGCCAAAAATAGCTGATCTACAAGCTCACAACGCCTTGCAGTGCGAGGCGCTGTGAGCTTGTAGATCTGCTATTTTTGGCTAAACTTCTCAGAATATGGACACTATAGGGTTCAAGTGGTTAAATTAATATAAAAAAGAAGAAAAGTTTCTATCACACAAAGATTTGGAGGACCCCCTGTAGTAACTCTGAGGACCCCCTGTTGAAGACACCTGCCTTAGTGCATTCCTTGAAGAGAGAGAGAGAGAGAGAGAGAGAGAGAGAGAGAGAGAGAGAGAGAGAGAGAGAGAGAGAGAGAGAGAGAGAGAGCGCTTCTTCATCTCTGTCGATCTCTCATTCCCTCTTTTCTTTTTCCTTTTGCCTTTGGCTTTTAAGCACAATTTTGCAACATTTAAGCTTCATGCTGCCTTTCTGAGAGAGAGAGAGAGAGAGAGAGAGAGAGAGAGAGAGAGAGAGAGAGAGAGAGCGAGAGGGAGAGTTACAGCATTAGCAGCCAAGAGTGCATCCAGGACTGTCATCCTTTCATGTCCTCGCAGGCCAGCTTTTTTGGCCAACGCACACACAGCCCGGCACGGCGGTACACTCAGCGCTGTAATTACTGCTTTGTTAAAGTAGAGTAGAGAGAGGAGCAAGGAGAAAGCTCCTGTGAAATACCAAGCCTCCCATGACACCTCCTTGCCTCTTTTTTAGAAACTGTAGAAAAGCCAGCAGGACCCAGAGAGTACCAAGCCCTTATTATGCTCCCAGATTAGAGGAGACTAAACTTAAATTCTCTAATAGCACAGCTGCTGATGGCGTGTTGTTGCCATGAGTCTGGTTTTGTTAAGAACTTAGTCGGATATGGGGCGGAAAGTCAAGACCGGGTTTACAACTTTTCTTGTCTGTGTGTTTTTGATGACTTGTGCAGTGCTTCCCCCCGGTCTTGATTTATTCCCCATCCTTATGTCTGCTGCTTGCCAGTGTGGAAAAAAGAAAACAAAATCATCTCGTTTAGAAATTCATTTTAGCAACGTGAAGAAGTTTACTTACTGTAGTTTCCCCCCCAGTTTCTTAACTTTACACTCAACTTGGAACATGCAGTATATAGCGGCTACTGACAGTATATACGCTAGCGGCTACTGTACATTGTGAAGCTTAAATTGCTTGCGCTGGCAGGCAGGCACCCAACAAGTGTTGCCAGATTACAAGAGAGAAATGATCCGTGAAGGTCTGTGAAAACAAACCCAAAAAGAAGCCACTACAGGTCACATGAGCACTTTAAACCATCGGCTATTTGCTTGTAGATGCAACATGTTATTTTCCCCCGAATCCTGAAGGAAAAAAGAAACAAAGCAAAACTACTAATACAGTAGTTACAAGTGGGAATTTACAGAAAAAAAACAAGCCCAAAGTCGCTTATAAAAAGCAGACTTGGCAACACTGACGCGCACGCACGCACACACACTTGCACCAGCACACGTTATACTGTATACAAATATACAGTGTGCTCACCTTGTGCTCTCTGCTGCATGGATGATTAATGTGAGCGCTGGAGATAAATATCCAGTGTCAGCTGTCATGGACTGCTCACTGCTCAGGTCTGGCTCTGCCTGTGGATGAGGAGGAAACACCAGCCTGGCTGGATGGGACATTAACCCATTAAGGACCTGAGGCCCATTCCACAGATGCCTTCTAAATCCTAACAGTTTTCTATATCAGTGGTGATCAAAAACCTTTTCATGTCAAGGACCCCAAAATTCTGAAGTTAACATCTTAAAAAATCTGTATATACAGTATATTTCTGAAATAGCAGATCTATAAGCTCATAGCGCTGCACAAAGTGGCACACACACACACACACACACACACACACACACACACACACACACACACACACACACACACACACACAAAACGGTGTACAGCGTGTACCACTTATTACAAGCAACTTTTGGCTTGCTCTTCTATAAAGTTGCTTGGAAATATAACATTGGTAGTTGCGGTATAATTGTGGTATAGTTGCGGTATAGTCGCGATGGGACACGTTGTGAGCTTGTATTGACCTTTATTTCAGGGAAGAATCTTTTTTCAAGGACTATTTTTAAATAGCCAATGTATTAGGCCTATATACCTGTAGATGTAATGGTGCCCCTTTTTACCTGAAACAATTTCTTTGGGTCTCTCTGCCATCAATTAGATGCTCTATTAAGTTGAGATAGTCCAATTTGAATTTTGCACAAACAATTCATATACATTTAGATATGTGCCAAATTTGGGCCATTAGGCAATTTTAGAGTTAATTTTATTGATGCAGTTATCTGTCAAATAGGTGCAAAAACATCACAATACTGTAAATACTCAGTCGCCCGTTAAAACATTAATTCACCCATTTAGTTCTCTCTAAAGACAAAAAAGGATGACATTTTTTATTCTGGTCAGCACAAATTGTAATTTATTTTACAATTACTCTGCACTCCCAGAGTAGATAGTCTTTTACTATGCTATAATAGATGCCTAGTGCAAAAACATGTTATGTTTGAGTTGCCTATTGTGCCAAATTTGCACACACAGGCATTGCCAAATATCTACGCATGACAATTAGTGAAGTCAGATGTAATCTTTTTTTTTCTTATTTTTTTTTAGCACAACTTACTTGCTTGTTTCTCTCTCTCCAAAATCTGGCAACACAGACGTGCGCCCGCAACTCTTAATTATGACGGATCGCGCTGCAGAGTTGACTGCGTGTGCGAGGGGAGAGAGCGAAACACCGGCTCGTTTGGCGAAGGGGCGGGACTAATACTATTAAGCACACTTAGCGTGTGCGCCACTGTGTGAAGGACTGTTTGTGAGTCGCTGCTGTGTCCATCAATCATTTCTGCCAGTCGGTCTGGCCCCGCCCCCGTGTGCTGTAGGTGAAGTTGGCCTTAATGAAGCAACAGACAGACTGAACAGAAAAGAGCGGACATCAGGACCATTATGACTGCTCTCTCCATCACGCACACTATTCTTTTCTTGTGACAACTTCTCTTTTCTTTTCTGTCGTCCTTTCCTCCTTATTGTTTTTACACCATATGTTTTTACACCATCTTGCTATGTCCCTCTTCATCTTCATCAGTGGCGTAAAGTAACTAAGTACATTTACTTAAAGTGGTACTGTCACCTAAAGGGGTCACTTTAAAAAGTCATCTAAAAATATGAGTTAATATTTTTATGATGTCATTGTGGGAATGCGCAATCATAAGCCAACAATCAAATTAATTGACTGTACTTAGACTACTTACTGTAGTGGTCAGCTGTTGTTGGGGGGCGAGGGACAGATTACACTGTGACATGAGTTTCAGACTATTTCAGACCGTTTTCAGAGAGACCACGTGACCTACTGTATCATACTATTATAATTTTGGGGCGTGTCAGCAGGCCTTTAAGTACAATTATGAGGTACAGTATTTGTACTGTACTTGAGTATTTCCAATTTCCAATACTTTTACTTCTACTGCACTATCTCGGGTCTAAATATGATGAATGTTTTTGAAAACTTTAGTTACTACTAGTTACTTTGAAGATTTGGATTATTATTACAAAACATACGTTAAATACTTCAGCCCTATATACATTTTTGCCATTTGGAAATGTCTATTTTCAAAAATGAAATGGGACGTTCTGCATAATAAAGTAAATAACTTTACTCAAGTGCATTTTGAATTCCGGACTTTTACTTGTAACAGAGTACTTCTACATTGCAGATTTGATACTTTTACTTAAAGGGGAAGACCACCCATTTTCAATATTGAACTATGTCATTAATATACCTTAGAGGAGTTGTGTGGAAATTAAAAAAAAGTTCCCCCTCTTCTGTGTTGCCTAGAACTGGAGGATTGATTTTGGGGTTTGTATTGTAAAGTACAATGTGTGATGTCATCAAGTTGTAATTTGCAATACAAACCCCCAAATCAATCCTCCAGTTCTAGGCACACAGAAGAGGGGGAACTTTTTTTAATTTCCACACAACTCCTCTAAGGTATATTAATGACATAGTTCAATATTGAAAATGGGTGGTCTTCCCCTTTAAGTAAAAAGTACTTTTTTCCCAACCCTGATCTTTATCAAATTCCAATGGTTGAATTCCATTGTATTATGTTTTAATTTGATTGTGAAGTGTGAATGTTTGGAACCCCGTGAAACGGTGCGGATTTATGGGGATCCGTAATAAACTATAAATCAATAAACAATCTTTATTAAATCTCTCTCCACGTGGGTCCGTGGCTAAATTAATTTGGGGGTCTTTGACATGAAAATGCTTGAGAACTACAGCTCTAAAACACCATTACGTGCAATTCCCACTGAGCACTATAACTATAATATAACCAACATGGAATATTGAATATTTTATTAGTCACAATGAACAGCATCACATACGTACAGTAGTCACGTTTGAGATGCAGCACGGCACAGGTACCGCTAGACATCCCGAATAAGGCCTTTTTTCGGTCTTGTTTACGTCAGAAGCTCTTGGCACTCAATTTACAGACATACAGATCCTTCTTGAAAAATCTGAATATTGTGTAAAAAAGCATTGCAGATGCCATAGCACCCCAAATCATAAGTGACTTCGGAAACTTTCCACTGGACTTCAAGCAACTCTGACTTCAGAAGGTTGACATTTCTATTATAAATCCTTGTTTTGAGTGGTCTCGTGTAACATTGTAATATTTTGAAATATGGACTTTTGATATTCATGAGCTGTATGCCATAAAAATTCAAAGTTTTAACAAAAAAGGTTTGTAATAATTCACTGAATGTCCAATGTATCTAGCATATATGAAAGTTTCAAGAAATATATGAAAGTTTCAAGAAGATTCTTGCCTGTCTTATGGGAGAAGTGATGCCTACCTTCTCCTCTTGCCCCCTGAAAGGTGAATTTTCAGGGCCGTTTTGAAGGAGGCCAGCGATTTACATGTTTTAAAGGAAATAGTCAAGGAATTCCACACGTGAGTGGCAGTGTTGTAAAAGGAGAATTTTCCCATATTTGTACTATGGTTTGTATTATCAAATCGTTGTGCGCTCCCTCGAGTGTTGTGAGCTGTGGGTGATGCTAACTTTTTGGAGGTGTTTTAGTCAGATATGCGGGCACTGTGGGGGTTGAGGGCAGATTAGCATTGACTATTTTGAAAGTCAGTCCCATTTTTAGTTGTTTAAACCTGTTTTCTACATTGAGCCATCCTAGGCTCGCAACATGTGTGGAGGAGACATGGGACATGGGCACAAGAAAGATTCGACTACTTTTCGACCTGGGTCGAGAAGTAGTCGAATCTTTCTTGTGCCAACTTTTCTTCTCACCGTTGGTATTTTTTTTTTATCGTTTGTGTGAACTCAGCCATCCACTTAGTCCACTTAAAACGAAATCTTTATAGCCTAGTGATAGTGCTCAGTGTGAATGGCCCTACAACAAATAACGTTTGACTGCATATCTGGGTCTTGTTTTCACAGAACTCTGCTTTCCTCCACAATCGGCTATTTTCACAATATTTATCTGTGGAACCAGAGTCAAACTACTGTAAATGTAATGCCTCAACTACTACAATACCAAATGCTTGACAGGGTGGGTGGTTCCCAATTCAAATATGATTATTTTGGGGGATCTCCAGTCCAAATATGATCATTTTTGGGGCGTCGCCAGTTCAAATATGATTATTATGGGGGGTCGTGGCCTGAAAAGGTTGAGAACTAACTGCTTTATACTGTAGACCCGAAGCAGTACTGAAATACGACAGGAAGCCAGTGTAAATCTGACCTAAGAAATGGACTGATATGATAGCAAGACCTGAGCAGCAGCGATCTAAATCAACTGCAGCGTTCTGATCGATTTTCTCTTTTTTTGGGGCGGGAGACCTGTAAAGACACAATAACAGTAGTAGTAGTCCAGCCTACTAAACATAAATGCTCAGACATAAGTCCATTAATCATTGCATTTGTTGACTGGAGACGCCGTTGGAGGGCTCGTCTGAGGACGAGGTAGAGAGAGAGAGGGGTGGAAACTAAATTGTTACCAAATTATGTCCAACATTGTTACCTTGTGGGATTCATGTGAAAAAGTAGCACAAATAGCAGATATACAAGCTCAGAGCATGCCCTGATGTGGCACGCTTTGTGCTTGTGGATCTGCTATTTTCGTTACTATTGTGTGACAATAGTGTATGACAAGTTGAAACAGTAGAAATATTAACAGGACAATAAAATGACAGAGAATAGGAGGAAAACAAGGATATAATTACAGTGCGGAAGAAATAAAATACAAAAGAAAAACACCAACAGAAATAACCTCCCCTTTGTCACACAGAGAGACACACAGCATCCCCGGTCGGTCAATCTTCTATTTTGTATTGGATACATTGGTAACTGGATATCAAGCCCTATATTGAGCATTGGGAACATTCTGCTTTAGCTGCGTTTTACAGAGAGCCCTGTGCTCTCTCTCTCTCTCTCTCTCTCTCTCTCTCTCTCTCTCTCTCTCTCTCTCTCTCTCTCTCTCTCTCAGGGGCGTCAATTGGGTATGGCAGGGGTATGCAGCTGCCAGGGGGGAAATAAAAGTGCAAATAAAAAAATGCAAAATTTAACAAAATTGTCACTTTAACAGGGTATTATAATTATATTCTCCACACTTTTATTCTCACCATCTTGACAAGATGGTATATTCCCAGGTTCCGCAGGTCAGCTGCACAGGTGCAATGCATTATTGTTAATTGTGGCACGTTTACTAACATGCTAAGTTTTGCTGCACTTGAACAACCATTCGGGGCTGCCATATCCAGCCCAAGAAACCGCAGAAACTGACAAAAAAACTGACAAAAAAACTGACAAAACTCGTTTTTTTAAGACATTGTGAAAATAGCCGATCTACATGCTCACAACGCCTCGCAGCGCGAGGTGTTGTGAACATGTAGATCTGCTATTTTCACAATAGAACCGTGTTATACAAAATGCAATGCCTCTTTTCCATGAGGACTCCCATCTTTGCCATACCCTAGCTTTTGCTGAACTGACGCCACTGCTCTCTCTCTCCCTCTCTCTCTCTCCCTCTCTCTCTCTCTCTCTCTCTCTCTCTCTCTGCCCCATGCAGTGCAACCTCCTCATATTTCTTTGTGAGGCTGGCAGTTCTCCCAAAGCCAGCTCATTGTGACAACAAGCGTCCTTCCTCCATGCAGTTCACCTTCACTTGGCACTGCATTTTTTGCACAAAAAAAACCTGAACAAAAAACAGGCTTGCGTTTTGTGGGCTGGCTGAACTCGACCCAACTCGGCCCCGTTAGGGCTGTCACGATTGTGACGTTTTGCTTGACGATTAATTGTCGCACAAATGATTGCGATTAGCGGTTGAATTGAATTGCGTTTTTGTCGCCGATCGTTATTGGAACTTTATGAATAGAAATGACAGTTCTGTTTGGCTTTAAGGCTTCATAAACAAAAGGTGCACAGGGCAGATATGACAAATAACATTTAATAACTTTATACTATAAAAAACACGAATAGTGGAAATGTCTGATCTACAAGCCCAAAACGCGTCACGATGCGACACATTTTGAGCTTGTAGATCTGCCATTTCCACTATTTTTGAAAATCTTTGAAAATATATTTACATTTTTCATCGATTCATCGATTATGACGATTATCCCGATTATGTAAAAAAAGTGATTATCTTGAATAATTAAGATTACGTGATCATGTAATAATTGTGACAGCACACACACGCACGCACGCACGCACACACACACACACACACACACACACACACACACACACACCCGCACAGTCGCCCACACACAGACTCTCTCCTTAGATGTCCTTTCTCTGCTGCAGTCTCGGACAACAAAGTGTTGTTGTGTGTTGGGCTGTGTTTACAGTGAGGTATAGAGCTGTCTGCCTCCGTCTGATTGTAGTCTCACTCTTATCCACGTCTCCGGACCGGCCTGCAGCCAATGTGATGATGATGACACCACAATAATGCTAATGCCTGACTTAATACTTGGCTGCATGTCAGTGTCGTGCACGAAAACAAACCTTCTGTACAAGCTCACAGCGTGTCGCAGTGTACCGCTTAGTGAGCTTGTAGATCATCTGGTGCGAGACACCAGGATTTAAACAAAGTGTAGGCTAAATTATGCTTCAGCAATCTGCCAAACCATACTAGTTAAATGCAGAGGACAAGAATCTATTAGTATTGATTAACTTCAATCGCAGGCTGAGAGGGAGATGCTCAATGCTGCCGTAATAATTTGAATAGAACATAAAATATCCTATGTATTTAATCTGAGATATAATATTTTGTATTTACCGGTAGATACAGCCTATTTATTACTTAAAACTGACATACGTGTAAAAATGAACGTACTTACGCAATAGCCAGACGATCATTGTACAGTGTGTAAGGCATTCTTTTGTGTTTACCTTTGCCTGTAGCCGTTTACTGCATTTAATTTGCATTCAGACATGTCCGTCAAACTTGTACCGTCTGCTGCCGAAAATATCTGGTACCGTAAGTGGGCCACTGGTTTTTGCCAATTTCATTGTGAGCACAGTGAAATTGGAATCCAAAGTGCAACCTTAACCACAATACATTTCTGCTAGTGAGGATGAATGTTGCCTTTATTCGTCTCCGCCACAACGTTTTGTTCCCTCTCACTCCCCTCTCACCACTTTCACGCCGGGCTGAATCAATTTGATTTTCGAGAATCAATTTGAGCCTCCGTGCGAGAATGTACGGCGCGGAATGGGGAAGCCGAGCACATTGCAGGTGCAGCTAAGCATGAAAAATGTTTCCCAAAACTCCTGGTGAAACCCAAACTCATGGCCCGGCAGCCGGTACAGATAACACTGTGGACTATTAGTCAGTTCCATCGGAGAAGATTACACCTTGTTCCTTGGTGCTATTATGCTTTCTTGCTGAGGCACACTAGTTTCTCCCAGAAATGACAGCGTATTGATGGTGGAAGGAGAAGTGCCTTCCTGAGGTTGTTGGCTGGAGGACTGCAGGGGCCGGGACTATAAAATGTGAATGTTTCTGACTGAGTCACTCCGACTGACTCATAGGCAGGGGCTGCTGAAGGGGCGGTCGCAACCCCCCCACCAGGTCCCCTAAGTCCACCCAAACAGTTGGGTCAGGACCAATTTGTGGGTTACGGACACATTTTTATGGGTCCCTTGATTTTTTGTTAATTAATTTTGTCAAAACATTTACGAAAAACACTCCCTCAAAAGCTACGATTTTCACGAATAAAAAATAAATATATAAAGATGTTTCAAAGTAGGCCTAATTTAATTAATAAATAAAATAAAATTATGAGAAATTCCATAATTTAGAAAACAAATGTTCAAGAAGTTGTGAAAATAGACAATCTGCTGTTTTCACTAGCTTGGGTCCCAGGCAAACGTCTAATTTCTACTTTTGGGTCTTGAGCTAAAAAGTTTGGGAACCACTGCCCTAACCCAATCAAATTATTGGCTTTAGGAATTTGACACAAACTAAACAAAGCTCCATGAATTCAAGGTTTCATGAGCTGTGTAATTGATCGAAAATAAGTCATTTTTTGGGTGAGCTACTTTAAGCAACATGTTATTATGTTCTGATGGGGGAGTTGTGCCCTACTGTGTCAGACTCACAACGCATGATGTCCCCGGTCTCGTAAGATAAGACGCATCGTTGAAATCAATTATGTTTTCATCATCACAGCCAAGCCAATTACAGTGTACAATTAGAGAGAGAGAGAGAGAGAGACTTAAAACTCCTGTATCTCGTATCTTAGTGCAAACCGTAGTTTAGTAATTCATTTGTGGTTAAAACTCGTCAATGTGTTTTGCAATAACGTTGCTGTCCATGGTACTGAAGTGTGGTAGTATACAGTATGCACTGTAGGGATGGGACGATATGAACATTTCATATCACGATTATTGTGACAAAATAAATCGCGATTTACGATATAATCGGCATAATCAAAATCCATTATCCTGGGTGGAACATTTGCCAAAAAATAGCAGATCTACAAGCTCACAACACGTCGTGTTGCGACGCGTTGTGAGCTTGTATCGGCAATTTTTTTGTCAAAGACATTTGATAGCGATATAGAGAGTGGAAAAAAAGACTATCAAGTACATATATTATAAGTATCTTTTACCAATTATAGGGGGTTTAAGTGGTACCAGATATGCAGCTCTGCAAATAAAAGCTGAATTGATCCCAGTGCATGACGGAGGACAATAGCACGATAAATTAAATCTCCACGATATGATTATCGTGAGTGTTTTTTATCACGATAAACGATAATATCGCGTATCATCCCATCCCTAATGCACTGTGTGTGTTGGCATACACTTGGGCCATATGTCAAATCGACCGGCTTCATTGGGAATCGTCTGCCTGCATTTTTCTAAGAGATATGTTATATAGTTTAGTTCTTATATTAGTGAATTAATTTCTCCATTGACTTGAATGCGAAAATGCAAAAAAATAACTTTTTCCAAATATGGAGATGACTGACAGATGACTGATGTCATAGACCACATGCAAAGCCTGCGGAGCTACAGTACGTAGTTCTGGCAGGCAACTCAAAGGAGCGCCAGTTGGGGTGCCCGCTGGCCTACCGGTCCAGGTGCATAGTACCACATAGGCTCTGATGCTTGTCGCGGGTTCGAGTCCCGATTCTTCTTGCTGCTGTTCTGCCATCTTGCTGCTGCTGCTGCTGCTGCTTTGTGCTCTGCTCTATGACGTTATGTTGTGCCCCCACGACCACCCCAGCACCCAGTTGTGGGCTCTTTTTATATGATTCCCTTATATCGTCGTTGTCGGGTGGATACCTCGTATCTCCAAGTTTCAAATTTGTATGTTCTTTCGCAAAGTAAAGCCCTGCTTCATTGTACAAGGCCGTTGCACAAAAGTAGTGAAAACAGCAGATCTACAAGCAGTAGATCTTGTAGATCGGCTGTTTTCACTAGTTTAAATCATTTTTAAAATGAAAAATGCAAAACGAACAGTTTTGGACATACAAGGTTTTCACCCGACAACGACAATATACTGTATGCTTACAGGGAATGAATGAAACTAGACAGAGCTGTGACGCCAATATGCTTATAAATATGTTTTGCTCGATATATTTATGCTCAATAGATATATATCCAAGTAAAACGCCATAAGGCTGAGAAGCGACCGCCAGGTCGTGCTGAAACAACAGAGCTTCTGGCAGTGCACAGAGACAGACACACAGACGCACACACAAACAGACGTAGCATTTCATGTGAGAGCCAATCAGCGATGCGCCACAGACCCATGTGAGTGAGTGTTACACCTAATGTGTTTACTTACAACTTTTTGTGACCTGCCTTCATGGATGGAGTTGGAGGGAGGAACTGAAGTCGATAGGTAACGAAATGTTGTGTATTAGCGTGACACACTCACTGACAGTCGGACGGGCAGACATGAGGTGGACGTTTTCATATTAACTGCGACCTGACAGTCGCAATTGAATCCAAGAGTTGTCGGACTGAACTGCTAAAGTATCGTACAGATTATGCTCCTAGGACCTATACAGTATAGTGGCTCAGTTGGGGTTTTGCTGCTCTGTGTGTGTGCGGGTGCGTGCGTGCTGACTGCGGTGGCATAGCGTGGTACAGTAGCATGGCATGGGGGGCACATTGAAAAATGGTGGCTATTAGTGAGAGGAGGCTTTTGGCACCCGCTCTGGAGGGCAATGGTGCATACACAACCGACGCAATGCACCCTGGGAAAGTCTCCTGAGCATCGCCAGCAGCAGTGCCATTAGACATTGTGTGTGTGTGTGTGTGTGTGTGTGTGTGTGTGTGTGTATGTGTGTTCGTGCCTGGACATTTGTGTGTGTGTGTGTGTGTGTGTGTGTGTGTGTGTGTGTGTATGCAAGCTTTTGTCTCAGTGTGTGTGCGTGCGTACGTATGTTGAGTGTGCAGTTAGCGCTAACTGTTTTTCTACTGTTGTTTTCTGTAGCCCTCAGGCAGGCTTTTAAACAGCCTGTCATTCACTCACCCACTGAGGGGAGGAGATTGGAAGCAGGGAGGTGGAGGGTTGATCCGAGTTAAGCTGTGTGAGTAATGCGTACTTCCAGTAATGTAGAAATATCACATCAACACTGTACAGCCACCCATAGCAAAGATTGTTAATTAAGGAAGACACACCATCCCAATCGGAGCCACATGGGACACAAATCCTGCAAATGGTCTCCTAAAGCCGACATCATAGTCGCCTGGGCGGTGGAAGGCTTTACACCGCGGTGTAGTCTTTTCGAGTCTTTTTGAGTCATGAAACGACAACGTTACGTCATTCCTCGCGGTGGAGAGCTTTACACCGCGAGTCCCAACACATCTCTCTGTTTTTACTATCAGACAGACAGGCTCTACACCCCGTTCACTGATTGGTCGACCTGAACGGAGTTTGCGTCTGAACCAGAGGGAGGCGGGGGAGGACTTCACCGTGGGCCCCGTGACTATGATGTCCTGCACTTATTTTCTGACTTGAGGTGGAAAGCTTTCCACCTCAAATTTGCGGTGGAGAGCTCTCCACCGTACACTCTGATACGGGCTTAAGTGGGAAAATCTCTTGAAAGTTTTTGTTCACCGGTGCTAGATCCCACGAGAGGGTGTTGCCAGTACAGAGAAAGGTCGATAATAGGAGTTGATTTTCTCCTGATTTGCCTCTCTGAGAAAAGAGGGTTTTAAATGAAAACTTGGGAATATTGTGTGGCTTGTGACGTTTGGGTCCAATATTTAGTTCAATGACCATGGGGTTTAAGAATGGTTCAGAAGCTGTGTTCACGTTCACACTCCCACTCCCATCCAACCTGCCCCCATCTCCAAAGGCGTCCGCTCACTTGACACAGATATGGGAAGTAAACCAGAGATGGGATGTCTTGCTATTTCTGTCTTGGCCTGTAGTAAGGATAGGTACCAGGAAATCACTATTTACATCTTTTTGTCTGAGCTTCTAAAACAATAATGTCAGAGGATTTTTAAGCCTGATTTATACTTCTTGTCCTACAAGCCCACAGTGCATCGCATTTGAGCTTTGTTCTCAGTATTTCCGGCTCAGGCCAACATCTCAAACATATTTTGAGATGGGGCTCCACAGGCCAAATACACATAATTTTGGGGGTCCTTGACATGAAAAAGTTTGAGCACCACTGACATAGAAACTGTTAGGATCCAGAAGACATTATTGTAGAGTCGGCCTCAGACAGAACTTTGGACTGTCTGTGCCAGACGTCTTCTCTTGACAAGGCCATTGTGTGCTGGCCTTGTCCGTCAGTCAGCCAGTTCGTCTGCGACGGAGGCAGGTGGCTATTGGCCAGAGACTGATGTGGCTGTGGCCCTTCCCGGTGACAAAAGAACACTCTCTGTGTTACCCCTATTATTATGGCCCAGTCTATATCCCATTATTCCTGGGCTCTTCTCTCTAACCCCATGATGGAGTGGTCTATCACGGCCGTGTGTCGGTGTGTCTGCGCGGCAATCACGACCCTCCCCATCCATTCCCTGGGCATTGATCCAGCTGTGAGGTGTCTAACACAACGTTGTGATCAATACCATATTTGCCCCTTCATTGATCGATTGTTTTATGGTGATGGCATGGCGGGGAGGGAGGGAGAAGTGACTAAACCCTCTCTCTCGTTTGTGCTTAAAGATGTCTGTTTTTACGTCTCCGTGAGTTTCATTTACAACAGGGCCAGTGATTTATGTTTTGTGTGTGTGGTGGCGCACGCAAGCGCGTCTCTCTGTGTGTGTGTTGTGAACAGTGGTGGGGAGTAACTGAGTACACTTACTCAAGTACTGTACTTAAGTAAACCTTTCAGGTATTTTTCCTTTTCTGGAGCATTTCCAATTATCAATACTTTTACTTCTACTCCATTACATCTCAGAGGCAAATATTGTACTTTTACTCCACTACAATTAACTTACATGTCTTTAGTTATTAGTTACACTAGAAGCTGACTCGGAACAATGTAAATAGGGAATGAATGCCCCGCCCTTTAATGCAAACCCCATTATACCTGTTTTCATAGGACCCATTTTGACCATCTGTCTGCCTGTGTCCATTTATGCCCATATATGGAGATATCTGTATCTGTCTGTCTGTCTGTCGGCGTCCATTTTATGTCCATATATGGAGATCACTGCAGTTATAGTTCTGGGTCCATTTTATGCCCATATATGCCCATATATGGAGATATCTGTCTATCTGCGTCCATTTTATGCCCATATATGGAGATCTCTGTATCTGTCTGTCTGTGTCCCTTTTATGCCCGTATATGGAGATCTTTGTGATTCTGCGTCCATTGTATGCCCATATATGCCATATATGGAGATATCTGTTTATCTGCGTCCATTTTATGCCCATATATGAGATCTCTGTCGCTTTTTGCCCATATACTGTATGAAGATCTCTGCACACACAGTACCGGTTGCGGAAAACTCTGATGTCAGACATCAGCTCCACATACGGGCATTCATTTTATTCCCATATATGGAGAACGCGCGTGCCGGTGGGACGAACGGTTCTCGAGGTAGGCGGATTACATACATACATACTGTACACACTCACAGAGATTTTTTTGTTGACTCATGTGGCGTACGTGATGTCAGAGCCTTTTATGATGTGATGTCACAATGAGTCAGCGCTTGCGCCGATTTCCTACGGAACAGCCTGATGTCAACAATCAGCCCAGCATAAGGAGATTCCGAACGTTTCGTGCCGGTTAGGGAAAACCGCATGTCGAATCTGAAGCCGGTGGGACGAACGGTTCTCGAGATACGTGGATTACAGACAGACAGACACACACGCAGACACGCAGAGACTTCTCGCATTTATAGATAGATTGTAGATTTTGATTAGTATTACAACATTCATTACCCACTTCGGCCCTATGTACCATTTGGAAATAGCCGGTCTACAAGCTCACAATGCATCATGATGCGACGCATTGTGAGCTTGTAGATCGGCTATTTTCAAAAGATTTCAATACATTTCAAACATTTTAAAACTTGTGAAATGGGACATTCTGCTTTATGAGTACTTTCTACTTTTAGTACAGTTTTATATATATATTAAAATACTTTTATTTTATACTTACTCAAGTACATCTTGAATTTGCAGACTTTTACTTGTAACATACATACAAGTATTGATACTTTTACTTAAGTAAAATAATGAGTACTTTTTTCCATGGCTGTAGTGTTTGTGAGGTGGATCTCCAGGGAGTGTCTCTGTGCCACCAGATATGGGACCCAGACCCAACGTGTGCCTTTTGAGGCGGGGAGGACAAGCGTGGGACCCAGACCCAACGTGTGCCTTTTGAGGCGGGGAGGACAAGCGTGAAATTAATTGTTCCACTTCATCTCCGGCCAGCGTTCTCTTCTTCTGAGGGAGTAATTTGTCGCCTGGCGTATGGGGGGGAAATAAGGCTGTGAGAGAACGAAGGCGTACTGCATTGATTCTGTGTTTTACCGGGAGATTCTGAGATGCTGGGAGTGATTTCCTGCCAGTGGTGTAAAGTAACTTAAGTACATTTCCTCAAGTACTGGACTTAAGTTCAATTGTGAGGTATTTTTTTTGTACTTTACTGGAGTATTTTGAATTTTCTACTCCACTACATCTCAAACGCGAATATTGTACTTATTTGAAAAATAATAGCTTACTTGTTGATTATTGATTGATTATCATCACAAAATACTCCAGCCCTATATTTGGAAATGGCTGATCTACAAGCTCACAATGCATCGCAATGCAACGCATACTGTACATCACCATTTTCAAAATATATTTTATACATTTTGAACCTGTGAAATTTGTGGCACAATGAGTAATTTTACTTTTAGTACTTTTAAGTATATTTTGATGCAGATACTTTTGTACTTTTACTCAAGTACATACTTTCGTAGCTACATACATACTTAAGTACAAAATGTGAGTGCTTTTTCCACCACTGTTCCACCGCTGTGGACTTTTTTGGTGGATGACGTGTGTGTGTGTGTGTGTGTGTGTGGGTGTGTGTGTGTGTGTGTGTGTGTGTGTGTGTGTGTGTGTGTGTGTGTGTGGGTGTGGGGGTGTGGGTGTGTGTGTGTGTGTGTGTGTCTGACCTGCTCCGTGTCAGGGGTTAAAAGACTGGCACTTTCACAGGAAGTGGCACGCAACAGGAATTGAAACACTATCCACCCAACTGGGTTTCTCTCTCTCTCTCTCTCTCTCTCTCTCTCTCTCTCTCTCTCTCTCTCTCTCTCTCTCTCTCTGTCACACACTATACCCACTGATGTTATCTTTCTCCCAAGCAAGGCTCTTTCATTCTTTCTCTCGCTTCTTGCTTTCTCTCTCTCTCTCTCTCTCTCTCTCTCTCTCTCTCTCTCTCTCTCTCTCTTGTTTTTGTCTTTTAATAGAGCTGTCCTCTTGAATTGTAAGAAACATCATAATTCCTACGGTTGTGCAATGATGTTTTCTAATAAAACGTGAACCTTGAACTTGACTCTCACTATCTCTCTCTCTCTCTTGCACACAAGCATGCGCACACACACGCACGCACACAGGCCCTCGCACAAAGTGTTGTTGTGGCAGGGTGACACAGTGGCAGCAAACAGAATTAACTTCACATCCATGCGACATCCTCTCCCTCCTCCTCCCAAACCATGTCAGCCTGTAATTGCAAACATGGCTTTGGGGAATCAATGGCCGTTTATAAAAAATGATGACGCTGCTGCTGCTGCTGCTGCTGCAGAGCCGCACTGTAAAATACCCGCTGTTAATTTAACTGTTGAGACGTGTAAGAATAATGTCGTTTTATACACTCTCAGAATAAAATGAACGTTGAGGATTTTGCTCTGTGCTGTCCTCTGAACATGTTTCTGTCTGGAGGATATAGTACATGACCACGGCTGGAGGAACCGCCCTGATGTCGCCGATTTTCAAGTAGTAGAAAACGTGAAAATAAGACTGATTTTGTTTTTGTGTGTTTTTTCATAATAACACAGTGCGGACACGGACGGACACACAGACACACACGGTTAAAAATGTAATCTCCTTCCCTGGCCTTTGGCTTGACAGACATAATGATGTCAAGGGAGAAACAACAAAAACACAGTACAGTAATCATACAGACACATTATTTTAATGCCTGTGGTTTAGTGGCTATAAACATAATATACTTAATGTCACTATTACTATTACTCTTAAACATTACACGTGAGATTAATATTCAGTTAACGGCCACATGGACTTGAAAGTGTGAAAAGGTCTCAGAAGATGAAAGAAGACTGTGTCTCAAGTTCCTGTCCCTCACAAAACTAACAGCTTCAGACTAGATCATTGGTTCTTCTTTACAAGCCTTAACACTAAGGATGTTACTGTTTATATCTGGGTCCCAGAGAGAGAGATCTCTCTCTTTCTCTCTCTATGTCAAACTGAGGGTCCTTGACATTAAAAGAGGTTGAGAGAATCACTGGATTGTGCGTGGCAATACACATGGAGGAATAAGCTAGCCTTGCGTTGCAATGGCAGATTCATCTGGAACCATAATCTCCTGCCCTCCTGGCCGTTTGTCACTTTGTCCTTTGTTGCACCTTGTTTTATATGTCTTGATCTGAAAGGATTATTGTGTCCATTGAGGAAATTTATGAGTGTGTGTGCATCACAATCCGTTCTATAGCTTACCCTATAAACAGTGTTACATTGGAACTTAAAACGCACGCATCACGCACACACGCACGCACATACAGTACACATACACACACACGTAAAATATAGGCACAATACACAAACATAATATTCCACTGTAGGTTGTTTAAACATGACTTTAAATACAGTAGGCTACCACAAATTGACTTTGAAGGTACAAAAGTAAAATGTTATCAGACTAGTCGAATACAATTTTTTTGTGGCTGTTATTATTGTTTCTTCTTTTTACTCGCTTTTCGATTCGTCTAAGAATCGAAGTTATCTACAGCAAGAGTTCCCTAAACTTTTCAGGCTGCGACCCTCAAAAATGACCATATTTCAACTGGGGACCCCCCACCCAGACAAGCACTTGGAATTGTAGGCATTTTTAGTTTGACTCGGTTCCACAAGATAAATGGACGATCTACAAGCTCACAACGCTAACACAAAGTAAGCTAATCATCTGGGGGCCACTGATCTACAGAATAATCGCTGAGAAAGTAATTTGTGTTTTTTTTTTCCTTTACCACACTGTCCTTTCCTACATTAGTATTTCTTCTGGTCCCTGTCTGCTGTTCCCTGTCATCTAGGCCAGGGGTTTTCAAACTTTTTTGACTCGGGTAAATAACTGTAAATAACGTTTTCATCCACGGCACCCTTGAATTACGCTGTTGATTTTTAGAATCTTACGTCATATTGGAGAAATATCTGTTTCCTTCAGAACTGACTGAAAAAAACGTTATACTTGACGTTTAACCACTTGAACCCCAGCATGCCTATTCTGGGGGGAAGGTTCACCAAAAATAGCCGATCTACAGGCTCACAACGCGTCACTAGGTGACGCGTTGTGAGCTTGTAGATCTGCTATTTTTGGTGAAGAGAGTTGTCATAGATGGAAAAAGAACTCATCAAGTACAGTGCAAATCAGGTTTGTTTTACTAAGCATAGTGAAGTGATATTGATGTAGTGATATTGATGAATTCCAAATTCCATTTCCCCTTTCTGTGTCCCTGCACTCTGTGCTTTGCTCTTCCATTTTCCTGGTGGTGACTTTTAGTTCTGTTCTACCAGAGTGCTTCTCTGAGTGCTGCTTTGATCAGTTGAACTGTAAACGCCATATATCCTGGCTTCTGGAAGGCTGTGACACGCACTCACGCACGCACAGGAACATGAGCGTGCGCAGGCTTCTTTGAGAGTCTCCTCTGTTGTTTATCCATACCCATGTTGTCAATTTCATCCACTTGTCTTCAAACAAGCAGACAGACAGGCAGGCAGGCAGCAAGCAACACACACGCGCAACACGCACGCACGCACGCGCAACACGCACGCATGCACGCACGCACGCACGCACGCACGCACGCACTCACGCACGCACGCACACACACACACACACACACACACACGCACACACGCACGCACACACACACACAAACAGCAACCAATAATAATTACAGTTGAATGAGACAGGATATTACAGGACGGGCAGCACTGACAGACTTCAGGTTCCTGGAAGGATGCTCCTTGGGGCTCCTGGCAGCAGCAGCCACGCAGTTTGTAACTACTGGTGTCCTTTTCTGGTGTGCAGGCCGGCTTTCATTTAATGAGCATGCTGAACAGGGAAAACGGCACCGAACCCCAACTGCAGCAGCAGGCTAGGTTGCGACATTTAGTTTGTCTGTTTGCAGTTTTCTTTTTCTTACCGGCTCATTATTTTTTCGATTATTTTGACCTCTTTGGATATTATACAGTACAGTATGTGAATATTTGAATTCTAATGAAAAAGCACCACTACATTAAAACAAATCCAACTATATGGGTGCATACCTCTGCCCGCACCAGCATCTTGTGTTCCTTATTAATGGACTCGATCTCCATATTTGGAGAGAGCAGTACAGTATGTTCTTTTGACAATTTTCTTTTTATATTATAAAACAATGAAGAATTGCCAACACACAAAGAATATCCTTTTCACATGATTTATTTACCTCTCTGGACAAAGGACACCTTGTGTGCTGGCAATTCTTCCTTGCTTCATGATATTATTAAGCTGTGCACCGTAAAGACTTTATTCAATTTTGAGTGTTGCGGGCTTCCTGCTTTGTTGCAGTCACCTCTCTCTTTTTATATTATATAATAATCATTATTATGTATCGAAGCGTAACAATCTCTTCCGGCCGGAGCAGCCCACTGATGATTCCCAGAAAGTTTCAAGGTCACTCACTGGGCTTAGAGCCAGTGCTGGGAGACTTGGCTAAACTCTTGATAGATACATTATTGTTGGCATCGCTTTGTTGCCATTTCATTACTACAACTTATAAATAGAGATGTCGTCATACACTCCATCATGATATGTTCCCATTTCTTCTATCTAGCTTCTGTCTGTACATCTATTCAATTCACAAAATCTCTTTCTCTCTCTCTCTCTCTGCGTCGGACCGCCCCGTGTCCTCAAACTTGGCGTGAGTGTGCCAGCGATGACTCGTAGGCGAGTGGGAATGCATTCAGCTCAATAGGACCCAATTAGTGTGAGCTTGTAGATCGGCTATTTTCTTAGTGTTGGTGTAGAGGGTAAAAAGAAAAGAGCAAGTACAGAGCCAGCAGTCAAGTTGACTAAATATTGAGTGTTTAAAAGGTCTGAAAATACACATGAATCCAACATATTCATAGAAAAGATAATGTGTGTCTAACAAGACTACTGTATAATAAAGCTATCGATGAAATCTATGACAAAGTTTAATCTGCAACACAATTTTATATAATATGTAGCTGAGTAGCTACATATGTACTGTAGCTAAGCTTGGACTGAAAAACGTTGGAGATCCCTGCTTTATTGCATAAATGGGTGGAGCATTCATTCCCAATTTACATAATTCCTTAGAAGGTTGATGCCCGTTTATAACAGTAGTAACAGGAAACAGAGTCAGCGTTCCTGACTTGGTCCCCGAGTAGTAGAATAGTATTGATAAAGCATCACAACCAGTCTGTGTTCTTCTAGGTCAGTGGTTTTCAAACATTTTGGGGTTCAGTGCCCCATTCCCTGATTTCTGAATCCAAGTTCCCCCTTTATCCGAACACTCTGTTTAGAGAAAGCTATAGCTAGAGGATGAGGCTATGACAGAAGGACTCTCACATTTTGAAGAATATAGCATTGCAAATGAAGTGGAGTGAAAGAGTTGCAGTTAGTGCCCTCTGAGCTAATTTGAACTTTGAAATTTGTCGCAATAACATTTAAGTTAGTCAGGATTTCGGTGTTGCGGTAATGTGCAAAGATTCTTTCTCTGTCGGTCCTTCTCTCTCTGTGTGTATCTGTCCTCGGGTTTTGCCCAAATATGAAGATGCCTGATGGCATAGTACTGACACCATATACTGGCCTCTAAGTAAACTAAACAGTAAGACTCCCTAATTGGGAAATAAGCGACCGTTAGGTCGCATACACAAACTTAGAGATATTGTGTACCGCTTTGTGTGATTTTAGGGCAAAATCTGTAGGGGCAGTGTCCAAAAATGTGTTTAGCAAAAATCGGCCTGATGATGGCGCTAGAAGAGGGGCATGTATTGCTCCAATAACGTGCATGCACATGCACTGCAGTACTCTGCAATGAACTCAACAGATAATATACACGCCACAGAGACTATAGTGAGTTGGTACAGTAACTTCATAAAGGCTGATGTGAACTGCACTCTGATTTTATCACTATAATGATAAGCACCATAAGCATGGGTTCTTACCGCAGCCTTTTATTTTATGATGCCATAAACATGGCCTTTACTCGGTACATTCATATGACTTTTGTCTATGTGTAGGCCTAAATGCATCAAGACAATGACTTCTACAATAATCTCTTGTGCTCTGATATAAGGCAATTTACAAATACAAAAACATCATTCTTACATTTCTAAGAATCTCAATATCAGGAAGCCTTTTTCTACTTTATATAAATCCATGAATCTCTGTGTATCTGTCTCAATCTGTGGAAGAACAATACTGCATCAAAAGTACTCAACAAACTACTATACTGGACAAACATTGGCAAAATAGTCACATAATATAAGAAAAAAGGAAACATTTTGAAAATAGTCGATCTACAGGATCACAAGTATTTTGGTTGCAATGCGTTGTGAGTCACAACGCATTGCAACCAAAATGTTATCCGGGGGACAGAGTCAAACTAAATCCAATTAACACATTTATTGCTATTGACGAGATAACTAGTCATTTGCGAGTTTTCAGCGATTACCCTAAACAGCGCTCTTCGCCAATGTATGAGTGGTGCTAGGTTGCTAGGAGACGAATACAACCGGAAATTACTCCATTCCAAAAAGGTTTTTGGATTTGGAAAAAACCATTTCTCTGATTCTTTCCCCAGATTGTGTTTTTGGTCAAAGCAAGCTTTTTTCAGCTTTATTTTGGGGGGTCACAACCTAAAAGAAACGTTTAGAAGCACTGCAGTAGATGACTGACGTAATGATAGACTCGACTTGCCTCTCTAATTTCTCTGACAATAGGTGATGCTCTAAGGACACTGACAATGGGAACTGCATTTGTGTTTAATAATGCCATTGAATGATACCAGCCTGTGGGTAGACCAGGCTGTTGATCCTCTGTTCTGAGGAATGCAGTGTCTTCTGAGGAATGTAGTGTCGGAGGACAAATAAGGTCCAAATTGGTAAAGGATTAATGAAGTGCGCTGTCCGATCCGCTCCCTTTGTCCCCAAATGATGAAGAATTACAAGGAAGCTCTGTGTAGCCACTGATGCAAGTCCAGTGCTCCCGAATGAATGGACTCGCCATTGTTGCTTTGTACAGCAGAAAAAAGGGGAGTCCCGCACACTGTCTTCACTTACAAAAAAATGTGTTGATAGGGATACAACCTTACGGTCACTCAGCGTAGTCTCAATGTTCGTACACAAAATAATTGGTTTAAAGGTAAATGTAGTCACAGGAACCTGTAAAGGGGAACGGGTGTAGATATTTTGATCAGGTTTTCAACATGGTAAATGTAGTCACAGGAACCTGTAAAGGGGAACGGTTTGATCAGGTTTTCAACATTATTTGTCATAAGAATGGTCTGCTTTCATTGTAATTGATCAGAATATCATTCAGCTTGAACTTTATAAGCCCTGATGTGCTCTTGATGCTTCCGAGTTCATTCCTGTTGATGCATGTGAGTGTAGATGTCTTTGCTTGTGTTGTGTACATGTAAGATTGGGAGAAACGTGTGCATTTACATAAGTATATACTAAAGCTCATACATCCGTCCGGACGGACGAACAAAAACAAAACAAAACAAAACAAAACAAAACAAAACAAAACAAAACAATGCCTCCGGCAGCGGCTGTTGCTGGTGGAGTGGAGTCATGAAAAGAGAGAGAGAGCAACAACAGCTGTGAGGGAGCGCGAGGGTGGGACACGGTGAGGTGGGCTCTGTCGACGCGTAAAATGAGCCGGCGAGTTTGGGGACCTGGGGCTCAGTGTCCGTGTGAAATGGAAGTTTATCTCCCTCATTAATCACTGCAGTCAATCAAACCCCGTGGACACATTCACACACCCATCCAGACACGAGCACTTAAAACACATTGATTGTTTATTTATTTACTTGATCATACTACAGCGTCACACAAAAGTGTGTTTCAAAAGAAGCAGATCTGCAAGCAATGCGCAGGTTACTTATTAATATCTGGATATTGCGACCATGGCACGCTGTGTAGAATAAATGCAGAAACAATGCGGAACGTAACCAAACTAAGGTAATTAACTCACTTGCTGCCATTTAACAATACCTTCGTACTCCAATCCTGCCATGAGTCTCCATAGACTTCCATGTAATCAGTAGTGCACGGATAATGCACACCCATGCCTAGATCATGCACCATGTGTGTCCACATTGCTCACAGCTTTCAAACAAAAAAATCAGAATGGAAATCCGTTCAGGCATTCATGAGTTAACAGCCACTATGTTTTCCTATAATGTAAACAAAAATGGCTGCCATGCTTGAAAGATGGGGTTGCTATGGGGGTTAAACATGCGATTTCGCGATCGCTATCATGCCTACTATCGTTTTTGGGGTCAAATTTTTTTTTTTGAAAACATTTTTCAAAATTCTCGGGTTCCTCGGGCATGGCAGGGAGGTACATCGCGAAATTCTCGGGTTCCTCGTTTTTGGCAGCAAATGAGTTAACATCTCGGAGGCACCAAACATACACTTTTTTTTATGTTCGGATCCCGCTCACCCGAACCACTGAATGCCGTCTTATTGTAGTCTGGACCGAGGTGAACATAACTTTTTTTACGGCTATCCTAGTGCAGTATGCATTGTGCTTCAGAGTAAAGTCTACATGCCCGACCTTTCGGGTAACAAAGCTATATGCATTCTTTGGGGCCCTGAAGAATATACTTTATAAATGGTCTATGTCGGGTGGAAACCTCATATGCGCCGCGTTTCTAGGTTGTGGATCTGCTACTTTTGATGCTTTTGTGTGACGCTGTAGTGTAGTATAATCAACTAGGGTGTTCATTTACGAAAAAGCACAAAAAGTTAGAACACAGAAATAAGAGGTTTCTGCCCGACAGCAGCGATGTATACAGTATATCAGGGGTCTTCAACAGGGAGTCCGGGACCCCTAAGGGGTCCTCAGAGTTACTACAGGGGGTCCTCCAAATCTTTGAGTGATAGAATGTTTTGTTTTATATTCACCACTTGAACCCTTGTGTCCATATTCTGAGAACTTTAGCCAAAAATAGAAGATCTACAAGCTCACAACGCCTCGCAGCGCAAGGCGTTGTGAGCTTGTAGATCGGCTATTTTCGGCAAAGAGCTTTGATGTAGAGGGGGAAAAGAGCAGACTAAGTACAGAGTGAAAGGTCAAGTGTATTGAAGGTTCAAGTGGTTAAGTTTCTGAAAACACAAATTGACATGAATCCAAAATACATTGATGATTCTGCCAAACGATATGGAAAACTATGGAATCTATGAACAGGTTGTGGGGGGTCCCTGCTTCATCTCTCCCTCAACTAAGTGGTCCTTGGCCTGAAAACGTTGAAGAATATATTTTAAAAACGTGCATCTCGGTTATTCGATTCATCGAAAAAGTACTTGATCGCTACGGAAATAGTGGACAGTTGCAGCCCTGCTTAGAAGCCATCATTAAAGTGGTGGTGGTTCAGGCAGTGTGTCAGCTGGCTGTGGTGTGGTGATGAGGTGATGTGAGGAAGACATGTCTCTGGCTAATTGGCTCTGCTCGCCTCTCTGCCCTGGCAGCCTGAACAGCACGCCAGCAGACATGAGACATAAGAGCCATGTGGTGGTCAGCGGTGGTCCGGCTTATAGCCTCTCCGTACGCCTGTGCGTCATGTTGTCAGGACCACCCACTGGGATGGATCCTCCTTTTGGATTCAATTAGGTGTGTGTGACAGTCAATCACGCTAATCGATTTAATTGATTATAAAAAAATAAAATAAAAACATCATAATAATGGTAATTGATCGGCTATGTTTGGCGCCACTGTACGACAAAGTATAAAGTACGACTTTAATCAGACTAATTGATTTGATTTAATTGATTTTGACGTTGATTCATTGTTTGGTTGGTTGGTTATGTTTTTCTTGGGCAGTTTCATGGAACAGGTTTAAGCAGTCCCATACAATGATGTAGATGTTTTCAATGGATGTCAATTGATTAATTTAGTCTTATACTCATTGTATTGCTTATAATGAGGAGAGGAGACTCTGACGGACTGACGGATGAGGTAAACGCATGCCAAGGCAGGGGTGGGTGGGGGTGAACAAGGACAAGAAGAAAGCACACATGACACAGAGAGAGAGAGAGATGATAATGAGGCAGATAGAATCCTGCTGGTCATAACAAGACGTGGGAGTAGGGACAGGAACGGCACAATTCATTGAAAGTCGTGATAGCGTGTTTTCAAAATGATTTAGATTTGCAATTAATTCAAGCCTATTATTTGGTCAAGCTGTACCTTGCCGTCATCTCACACAAACGTTATTAACCAGAAACCCTTCTCCGTCAGGGTCACTGAGGCAAAACGACATCACATAGGCCATCACTGCATCCATATTGTATGTCGTTGCTGTCGGACAGAAACCGCTTTCTAACTTTTTTCGTGAATTAACGTCCTACTTGATCACACTACAGCGCCCATAAAAGCAGCAAAAGTAGCAGATCCACAAGCTCGAAACACTGCACAAGCGTCACGTTTCGAGCTAACAGATTATTATTAATGGCAGAGTTGCTCAGGGTGTGGGTGGCAAATTGAACAATTCATACCAGGGGTATAGGCAACTTTAGGCACTGATGCCACCATTGGCACGGGGAGGGTGATTGCTGGCACCCTTGCGTGAAAGAGTGTGAGAGAGAGGATCTTTCTTTTAAAATAAAGTATCAATGAGTAGATTTAAGTCTCCTCGCATCTGCACGCATATTTGCCTCCAGCACACAATCCTTCCTCCATTAGCTCAGCCCATCCTATTTAGTGTTGTGTAAGCCTCAGAGCATGTAGCCTACTGCATGTCACACACCAGCGCTCCAGCATGTGCAATACTGTACAGTATGTATGTATGCTTGAGGCTGGTTGAAAAAGGTTAGAATAAAGACACAAGGATTCTTAGGTGATGTCACTCTCATGCGGCAGTGTTTCAGAATCAATGTAGGCTAGGGATGGGACGATAATCATTATTATCATTTATCGTGATTAAAAAAGAAGGGGAAAAAAGCCCACAAGAATCGTATTGTGGAGATTAAAATGTATTGTGAAATTGTCCTCCGTCATACACTTGGATGAATTTGTTGAGCAGCAAATTCAGTAACATTTAAAACCCCTAAACCCACTAAACTCTTATTACAAATATCGGCACATGGTCCGCTCTTTTTGCCCTCCACGCCAAACCTCTTCACCGAAAATAGCTGATCTTATACACTGCAACATGTTGTGAGCTTGGGGGCGGCATCGATTCGTCAAAAATAGTCTGGTTTTTGACAAACGTTCCCTCTAGAATAGGGATGCTGGGGGTTCAAGAAGTGGTTAACATTTTATGTTGTAAGCTTATTCTCCATAATATCCGCAATCGCAATTATTTTTCCCACAATAATCGTGACATGAAATTGTCATATCGTCCCTTCCATAAAGTAGGCTGTGTGGCGGTATACCAAAGACACACCAGTGTGCACTTTTTTGGTTGCACATACTAGACATTATAAAACACGCAGCCACACCCACTAATCGAATGCGTATTTTTTTTTTTTTTACAATTGATTGCGCATTTTACCCCCGCAAAGTCGCCGATAATTCAGGGCTCGATCACTGATTATTTGTCAGGCCTAGTTGCTAGCGGGGCTTAAATCCAGAGGAAGGGGGAGAACAGCAGAAGAAAGCAGTTGAGCCAGGTTTGACCTGCTGTCACTGATCTCCTGTCAGCCCTAATACACCACCTGCAAACTGGTTTAAACCCCCTGGCTCTGTCTCTCTGATTGGATACAGAGCTGTCCTGTCTCGCAATGGGATTGGCTTCCCCCCTGTGACTGAGATGCAGCCAATGTGATCAGCCACACAATCCACTGTTTGCTGCTGGAATTAGTGCTCAACCCCAGGTTTAACCACATGAGCCCCGTTAGTGTTTCCATTCTGGAGCGACCTTTCAGCAAAAAGCACAGTTTTGTTTTGCAAGCGTTGCAACACAATGTAAAATTGTGTTGCAGTCTTCAGATTAGACTTCAGTTTTGTGTTAGTTTGCTTATTTACACATGATCTTTTTTATTGATCTTAAGATTCATGTTAATGTCTATTTTCAGACAGTTAACCACTTAACCCTACAAGCCGATACTACAAATGCCTTCTAATTTCTAAATCAGTAGTTCTGAAATGTTTTCGTGCGAAGGACCCCCAAAATGATATGTATTTGGCCACGGACCCCCATCTGAAAAAATGTATGTTGCTATAGGCTGTATATGTCACCGGATGATAGAGAAACAGGACGGTCGAGAAACGTAGCACTCGTCATGCAGCACGGGGCGGAGCGGAGCCGCTCGATTGTCCACGACATTGCAAGCGGCGCGCAGGCCAGCGGACCTTGGTCCTGCTCTTCGCCCCCGAGCACCGCAGGTGCGAGTGGCCGCGAAGAGCGGGCCAGGGCCGCGCGGCCGGCGGAGCGCCGCGCGAGTTACGAAGCCGTGGTGAATGCAATCGTTATATTTATGCCCAGGCCGTAAGGCCTGGGCAAGCCCACGATAAACGCCCTGTCCAAGTGACTACAATGGAGCTAATGGCTAAGCTAGGCTAGGCTAGGCTAGTAAATAAAGTCGCAAATAGAGTCGCACACGAGTGACGTCAGCGCCTTCACTAGTGAATGGCTGTTGTCGCCACCTGGTGGTGATTGGTGTGTGGTGAACGACAAAACAAGCGCTCTTACATAGAACGTCCTGCGTTACCCAAACATCCGGTAACATATATATGTCTAAAATCTAAAATTATACAGATGCTTTCCCGGTTTTAATGGTATAAAGTAAACCCACAACACTTTGTAAACTTGACCTTTTGGCTCGGCACATGGTCCGCTCTTTTTGCCCTCCACGCCAAACCTCTTCACCGAAAATAGCTGATCTTATACACTGCAACATGTTGTGAGCTTGTAGATCAGCTATCTTCGACGATTGTTCCCCTCAGATAGGGATGCTATAGGGTTGAAGTTGTTAATGTAAAAACGTTCCTATCGCACAAAGATGTGGTTCCCCCCCCTGTAGTAACTCTGAGGACCCCCTAGGGGTCCCTGACCCTGTTTTGAAGCCCCTTGGTAGAGGGAAATAAAAGGAGGGGTTCTAGTATAGAGCCCTGAGTGTCTCCAAGCATATAGTAAGTGGTTAATGGATGTCTGTACTGTACATTTGTGTGTGACTCATAATACCAGTACAATCAGCTTATATTCATGTGTATTCATTCAGTGGTGGACAAAGTACTCAATTCACTTAATTAAAAATGTACTTATGTAAAAGTATCAATACTGCAATATAGAAAAACTAGTAAAGTAAAAGTCTGGTAATCAAAATGTATTTGAGTAAAAGTACAAAAGTATTGGAATCAAAATATACTTTAAGTACCAAAATGAAAGTACTCATTATGCATAATGTCCCATTTTACAAGGTATAAAAAAAAAGATAATGGCTGATCAGCTATTTTCAAATAGCCAAAGTTTACATAGGGCTGAAGAGGTTATGTTTTGTAATAATAATTCATATCTACAAAGTAACTAGTAGCTAACGTTTTCAAATAACAGTAGTGGAGTAAAAGTGCAACATTTGCCTCTGAGATGTAGTGGAGTGAAAGTACTGAAAGTTGGAAATACTCTAGTAAAGTAAAAGTACATCAAGTCAAAAGTGTACCTGAGTAGTACACATACTCAGTTACAGTTACCCTCCCTTCCCCTTGTCTGGTTTATGACCAGCGCTGTCAACTGTTGTTGAAAAGGTTGCTAATGCTTATACCGCCATTTGTCCTCGTCGTTACGTTGCCTGCTCCCGCGCACCTGCTTTTAGTCAGCAGCGCCCACCCCCGCCCCCACCCCAGCCCCCACCCCAGCCCCCACCCCAGACACTCTGTAAAATGTGGCTGCATTTCATGCCCTCTCAACCTCATGTCATCCCACCTCACTCTCCTCCCGCTCTCCACCTCCGTGTTATATCTTCCCATCATCATCACCCACCCAACCACCCACCCACCTACCCGTCCGCCCGCCTGTCTGTCTGTTTTCTATCCCTTTATCTGGCTCCTATCAAAGGGATGCGTGGCATCCCACACAATGCTCGCTCCTCAGGGACGTGCAGAGAATGTTAGAGAGGCAGTGGCTGAAATTGATGAAAATGTCGGACGCGTTGTGAGCTTGGAGGTCGGCTATTTTGGGTGCTATAGACCACACTGAACTGAGCATAATCAAGTGTATATTGGAGATGTGACGGACGGCGTGGATATCTACACAGAGAGGGCAATTCTTTCAACATAAGATGCTGCATTTCAGGAGAGTTTGGACAAGGCAATTGTCTTGAACGCTGCCTTCAGCCAGGTATGGCATGCAAAGAGGGCATTTGCATTTCTTTCACCATAGTGAAAACTGCATTCATGGTCTGGAGAGGGCACTTTTTACAGACAGGTAAAAGGGCAGGGGCTCAAGCCCTCTTTGATGTCTATGTGTGCATGTGCATGCTCCACGTGTCCAGCTATATCCCTCTCCCTCTCTCTCTCTCTCTCTCTCTACCCTCCCTTCCTCCCTACCTCTATCTCTCCCTACCTCGCTATCTCTCTCTGTCTGTCTCTGTCTTTTAGTATTGTCTTTCCTCTTGAGTGTGACAAAAATGGAAGGGTGCCCATATCTCCGTTCACACACAAACGTACCCACGTGCAATCGCTCCCAAGCGGCGAAATAGGTGCGGAATAAAATTCACAAATGAGATTGCAAAATGACTGCGTTTTAGACACTGAAAAAGGTATACCCCCCCCCCCCCCCCACTATTCTGGGGTTGATTGTTTTTGGCGGAAGCTTTGATTGAGGCTGTCTGGTCTCGTTGATAACTCACTCCGCCCAGAACTCACTCGCTCCCCCCCCTCCCAAAAAAAGAGAGTTTGTTCATTCCTCTCCTTGTCCCAGACGTCACCTTTCCCATCAGCATGAGAACACACACACACACACACACACACACACACACACACACACACACACACACAGACACACACATACACGCGCACAAAAACGTTCCAAAAAAGTGCCTGATGCCAGGCCAAAATCCCTCTCTGTTTGATGATGTTCTGCTGCTTTTATGATCACTTAAATCCTACCGTCTTCTCCTCCACCTTGTCTGTTCCCCCCAACCGTGCACGCACACACACACACACACACACACACACACACACACACACACACACACACACACACACACACACACGTACATCTCTCCGTTCCATCTCTCCACTTAAACCCTATATATATATATATGGGGGAAATCTTGCTATTTCTACGTCCCATTATTTCGACTACCAGCGTCGGCAGGTTAGCTACTCACCAGGTTGACAACCCATATGTCAAAATACTGGGACAGAGAACAAATGTTATGTCGAAATATCGACACGCTCCCATATACACAGTATATATGTATGTATTGTATAGTTACATTGTTGACCGGGGTGCCCCAGTAGTCTGTACTTGGTCCCCCCCTTTTCTCTCCCCCCTCTACACCAAATCTCTTTAGTGTGCGCTGGCCACTCCCCCTATATCCATCGCACATGCTTCATTATTTATCCTCTGTCGCCAGGCATTGTCATACATACATATATACGAGTATAAATCGAGCATTAAGATACATCCAAGGTGGAAAAAAAAAGATCTACATGCTCAGAATCCTCTGAGTTTGTGGATCTGCAATTGAGCTTGCGGATCCGCTACTTTTTTTGGGGTGGGGGTGGGGGGCGAAAAAGTATAAGTGAGGCTTTAGCGGCTTTGGCATAACATTAGAGAGGGCCATGCCATTTGATACGGCGGTAATCTCCCCTTAAATCCCCAGAGAGTGGAACACAGCCGCCTGCCTGCAGCCGTGCAGCCTCCTCACTTCGGAGGCACATTATTTTCTTCCTCTGATGCTTCCTCATAGACTCTTGTTTCTTATTTATTTATTTGTTTGAGAGTACTCTCCCTCCCTCGCCTAGCTCAGCAGATCCAGTTTGAACTGAGCACTGTGTGTGTGTGTGTGTGTGTGTGTGTGTGTGTGTGTGTGTGTGTGTGTGTGTGTGTGTGTGTGTGTGTGTGTGTGTGTGTGTGTGTGTGTGAGTGTGTGAAGTGAGGATTTAATGTCAATGTCCTTAGAGGATTGAGTCTCTTGAGACAGACTGTTGACTCACGCTATTTTCAAATGCTACCGTCATACAGTCTGGTCTGTACATCGGGAGAGCTGAAACGGCTCAAGGCTTTAAAGCGTAAATTAGTAGTGCAAATGTCTCCTTCTGTATAAGCTAGTGTTGTCTTGGACAGGTACAATAGCTTATCAATTGGCAGCAGCATTCTTTCCAAAAAACGTGCAGGCACAGTAATTGCAGATACTGTACTGTATCTAATCAAAGCAGAAATGTTCAATCAAATGTGCAAAGGAGTCAAGCATATATAGCATAGATTCAGCAGCAGTGTTTGATGAAGTGTGCAGGATGTCAAGCTTACATTATTTATAGAATAATAGACAACTAGTCCATACAACAACTATATGCTTCATTTCCACCCACCTTCCATCCGGGCTATGGGAACTGCAACCACGACTGCAGATCCTATAGTCCGTGCGGATTCGAGGACTGTTCACAAGAACGCTAATAAAGAGGTTAATTCTGGGAAAAGTGAACAATTGGTGTTGTCACTCTCTTCCAGGGACGTGCAGAGAATGTTAGAGAGGCAGGGGCTGACATTTCTAAAAGGGCCTTTTGGTGGAAATATCGAAAATAGCAGAACTCCAAGCGCGATGCGTTGTGAGCTTGGAGGTCGTCTATTTTCGGTGCGTGATACCACACTGAACAAAGCATTATCAAGTCAATACCGGAGATAAGGCGTACAGAATGGATTTCTACACAGAGAGGGCAATTCTTTCAACATAAGATGCTGCATTCAAGTTCAGGCGAGTTTGGACAAGACAATTCTCTTGAATACCGCCTTGAGGTATGGCATGGAAAGAGGGGCATTTGCATTTCTTTCACCATAGTAAAAACTGCATTCATGGTCTGGAGAGGGCGCTTTTTACAGACAGGTAAAAGGGCAGGGGCTCAAGCACCCTTTGATGCCTATCTGTGCACGTGCCTGCCCTTTTCATATTCCAATAGTGGAATAAGTTCAGATCAATAATGGTCAACACACTGAGACTGAGGAGAAAACGTGGTTACAGACAGACAGACAGACAGACAGACAGGCAGGCAGGCAGGCAGGCAGGCAGGCAGGCAGGCAGAGGTTTCTTCATTTTATATTTAGCATATCAGTTACATCTTTTACTAAATTTTGTTCCTCAACTAAATCTGTCTGGGTTGAAGTAATCAGCCTGTTTATTTTATGACAGAGAAATGTAATTTAGATTGGTGCAGATCGTGAGGTCAGTGGAGTGTGATTGGTGCGCTCTGTGTGGCTGATTATTCTTTTGGGCTGCTTGATTACGCCTCAGGCGGAGTGGACTGGTTTTTGCGTGTGTAATTGTGCGCGTGTATGTATGTGCGTGTATGTGCGTGTGTGGATTAGCACTCTGTTAGTTTACTTTGGCAGAACATTTGCATTTTTTACAGCATGTTCACTTAAACATCACTCAACACACATCTGACGCTTCCCCCAGACTCTGTAATCGCAGATGACATTCCAGCTTATTTCTCAGTGCTGTTTCATTATTGTAAACAGCCCGACACTGTGTTTTTTTATCGCGCTGACACAGAACAAGGGATATTGTATTATCCTGGTCAGTGTGCGTTGTGTTTGAAAGGATTAGTAATGCCTCGCCAACGTCAGCTAAACAAAATTAATTGGGAAGGAGTTTTGGGGATATAGTTGAACAAGAAATATTACAAAATAATTCATGTATTAATACGAATCACCATGCTGCCTCCACTCAAATATGGAGTTGTGTATTTGACAAGTTTTCATCTTCTTTAGTCAAACAACACCTCCTACAGGTTGAATAACGGAATGACATGGTAATGTGTGTCTGCAAAGCTCCACAGAGTTGTTTTGTTTTTCCAAGAGTAGGCCTGTTTCCCAGAGTAGGCCTATGTACACATCTGGAATTTTTATCTAGTCACAGAGAGTTGAAATATTTTCAATTTGTCACAGGGAGTTGAAATATTTTCAACTCGTCACAAAGCTGAAATATTCTTGAATGTTTGGATGGGGGGGCCTATTTTAACCCTCTTTGTGCCTATCCCGAACAAGTTCGGCTTTATTTCAATCCAATACAATGTTTTTTTTTGCTATTTTACTTACCCTGAGCTGCTTGTAGAGATGTGGGTGGTCCTGGCTCGTCCTACGCTTTCCAATGAGTGATGCTAGATGGTCCGACGATTTATTCCATTGAAAATGGTTTAAAATAAAGTTTAGAGCCCCCCCAAAAAAACTCAATCTATACTGTCGGCGGCGCGACGTATTCCGGGGTGCCTATCCCGGACTAGTCCGCGATATTTAATAAAATGAATTAATTAATCGGAGGCCTCAACGAAGCCCCGGTCTAATTTTCCATCCATGGCCGGGGCCGCGATTCTGTTTACATCGGCCCATAATCGGGCAATGCTGCCGCGCCGCCGATTCCAATACAAACTCACATCTTTAGAGACCTTTTTCTCTGAACTGTGTTCCCAGTGCAGCGACAAAGTTTTTTTGCGACTAAAATAGCTTCAGATCAGGCTTCTAAAAAATAAAGAAGCTAACTTCCTCCTCTCGTCATCCATAACAGTGGCTGCAGTGAAATCACAAGCCACTACTGCCTCTGTCGACGGAAGCTAGAGCGAAGGCCTATACAGAAATGTCTGGCACTCTGGCGCCCTCTTGTGGCCCCGGCACAGTATGAGTTAAAGAGCCAGATTTTCAGGAAGATTTTCAGGCTACCTAAAAAAACTAGTAGCCAATCAAATCCGGATGCCCAGATAGCGATTTTTAATATCTGCAAGTTTCCCAACAAGCTTACTGTGGGAAAAATGTGTGCTTCACTTCCCTCTACACAGCTGATTCAAATCACTGAACAAGCACCATGTAATCACCATGCAGAGATTCAGGTGTGACAGTAGCACAGCAACCAGTCAGAATTAAACAGTTAAGGGGCTCATGGGACTCTAGGAACAAGATGAGAGTGACTACCACTTGATTCCAGTCAGCAGATTCGTTTGGTGAAAAACATTAGAGTCTATGAGAGCCGGCTAGACCAGCTCATGAACAAAAACTATTTATGAACGACTGACACCTTTGTCATATAATCGGTTTGGGAATATAAAAGAAGACATATCACAGGTATTTCTACAATCACTTGCTTTTCGATGTGCACAGCACAGCATTTTATTTAGGGATCTAAACAGCGGCAGGTATAGTTTCTGTCTCTGAGCTATTGCGAGAGTTGGTTTCCAGACAGGGAATCGTGGAGAGTCTCACGATACTAGCTAGTTCAGAAACATACTTTGTGCTCTTAAGATACCTCTATAAAGTTATACAGCGTACACACCGAAAAACAACACAGAAATGTGTGACATTTTTTCTTTTATATTAATGAGCCGAGTATTTTATAAAGGTCTCTATCGTTTAGAGTTTTCTTATGTTCATTGAGCTGTCCTGCCGGCTCTCATGGACTCACCGAACTTCCGGAGTGAATTTGCCACCCAGTGCGATGAATATGCCGGGCAAGGCAATTACGTTGGTGACTCTTCATGCAGAGACATTCATTGATGGGACACAGGAAACTTGTGGATAGGATAATGAAAATAGCTGACCTACAAGCTCATAACATGCTGTGAACTTGATGATTGCCTTCAAAAATAAAACATTGCGCCTATTACTGACATGCCCAAAACAGGGGGACGCCAGTGGAAAGCGGTTAGCCAGCCCAACATGAACGTGTGTGTTTGTTTTCTTTCAGAAATACAAGGAGTTTGAGCGGGCGGTGCGAGTGGAAGAGATCGACGGCCTGCACCTGGTGAAGAGGCTGGCCGAGGACATGGAGGAGATGTTCCGCAAGAAGGCCGAGGCCATGAAGGTACGTACGCTGCTCCATGGAAACTACAACCTTTTTCTTTTTTTTGGTGCGGTGAAAGCGCTCCCAATAGACAGGTATGTCTGTGGCTGGCTGGCTGGCTGGCTGGCTATGTGGCTGGCTGGCTATGTCCGTAGCCTGGCAATACCTTGAGTGGCCACACACAAGTTAAAGGAGGGGCGCTGTTGTTGTTGGCAGACACACACACACACACACACACACACACACACACATACACACACACACACACACACACACACACACACACACACACACACACACACACACACACACACACACACGGATGGATGGATGGATGGATGGAGGATGGATGGATGGATGGATGGATGGATGGATGGATGGATGGATGGATGGATGATGGATGGATGGATGGAGGATGGATGGATGATGGATGGATGGATGGATGGATGGATGGATGGATGGATGGATGGATAATGGATGGATGGATGGATGGATGGATGGATGGATGGATGGATGATGGATGGATGGATGATGGATGATGGATGGATGGATGAATGATGGATGGATGGATGGATGGATGAATGATGGATGGATGGATGGATGGAGGATGGATGGAGGATGGATGGATGGATGATGGATGGATGGATGGATGATGGATGGATGGATGGATGGAGGATGGATGGATGACGGATGGGGGATGATGGATGATGGATGATGGATGGATGGAGGATGGATGGATGGATGGATGGATGGATGGATGGATGGAGGATGGATGGATGATGGATGGATGGATGATGGATGGATGATGGATGGATGGATGGATGATCTAGAACATATAGAATCAAAAACAGATCTAGAACACATAGCGCTTCTAGGGCACTATTGTGCAGACTAGACACACACACACACACACACACACACAGGGTATAGCTGCTCAGATTCACCGCTCCACTTCGAACCGAGGTTTGATTTTATTACAAGGATTCCATGTTTTATGTGCATTAGGCCCAAGGGGCAAACCCCCTTTGCTGGAATTGAAGTTCACTTCCGGGTTCTCGTTCAGCCCGACTGTTTCTATTAATGACCCAGCAGATGTCGCTATTTCTATTTCACCTTCTACCGTTCATTATAATGTCAAGTCAATGGGAAAAAAAACACTTGTTTTCAATCACTAGTTTAAAGTCTATTTTAAACCATCATGATATGTGTTTAGTAAATTATGGCTCTATTCATTTTTTAATTAATGATAAAGTAGGGTATGTTTCTACTGGTTCTACTGAGTGAAGACCCACCCTTGCTGCTGTTGCAGCCAATAGCACAATTTCTGTTAGCATTTCTGACCGAATATGTAATGAATAATAAACAGGCTTCAAAACGGGTCTGTAGAAACCAATGGCATAACTTTGTTGTGACCAACACCCAGTCCAGCATACATCCACAGATTCTGAAAACAAACACCATATATATTCATGCCATCGCAACAGTGTTTTGAAAAGAAACTGCCAGTCATATTTATCGCCAATATAAAACGAAACAAAGACTATTGTGAAAAAAGAGAGAGAGAAACAAAAAGACATGTATGCACTTTATTTAGAAAGAAGTGGAAAGAAGACAAAGTGGAAAACGTGTATGTTCGGGAAAAAGAAGATCCTGTGTTCCAATGGATCCAATGTAGTTATTATTTAGTCACATGCTCACTTTGATTGGTTAAACATTTATAAACCCCACACACAGACTTAGCCACATTGAGCCTGGTGTCCCTATTGCCAAAATATCAGATCCGCAACGCTTCACGTCGTGCAGATCTGCTATTTCTGCTACTTTTGTGCTGCGCTGTCGTACGACGAAGTGTAACAAAACATCTTATAAAGATAAAGATGTGGATAAACATGTTTTCTGCTGGACAGCCAAGAGATGCACTTTGCACTAAGCTGCTAGAATCAGTTGTTAAAGTGGCTTTGGTCTGACTGTATTAATGACCCTACCCTACGGGCTCTCTGATGAAGTACTGCAGGGTTATGTTGCCAAAGTGAAACCGTAGATCTCCCTTTGTGTGTGTGTGTGTGTGTGTGTGTGTGTGTGTGTGTGTGTGTGTGTGTGTGTGTGGGTTTGCAATTGCTACCACGAGGGGACTTCCACATGATAGCACAGTCACGACATGGGGACTAAAAAACCATGTGGGCACCTAAGTATTAGTCCCCACATGAGAAGAGCGTTAAATCAATCCAGAACAATGAATTACTATGCCCAGAGCTTTTTTTTCAAATGGCACACAAGGTCTTTAATCTCTGAGTAGTGTGCTACTAGTGTGTTACAAGTGCTCCCCCCAGCGACCGCAAATGGTACTGCTATGGTGTGCTAATGTTACACACATTTAGCCAATGAGAAGCGACAGGCCAGTGACGTGCCAGACACGTGTCTCTTAGACGACAATTTCATTGGATTTGAGGCCGTAGGCCATTCATGCATACAATACGTCACTACATTACTGGAGTCTGGAGAACTTACCGGGAAATTTTCAACATTACATGCAAGTCACATCATTATAAACGATAAGGTAAGTTTACAAGTGATTCTGTATATATTTTATAGTAGGGTGACCCTGCATCTTGTGTTTAAACAGATCCACTGCACATATCTTATCAAGAATGAGACTTTTAACTTAAGGACTAAAAACTAAACGTTTTTTAGCTGGTGACAAAGTCACTGTGATGATCTGCATGTTGTAATGCAATACTGTCGATCATGTTTCTCGACATTATTTGCGTGGACAGACGATTTAAAGTCGCACAGCAGCGCAGATGAGATGTTTTTTTTTATATTTTAGTAGAAATACTGTGGCAGGGAGACGATAGAGAGAGAGGGAGGGGGGGCATGCAGCAGTTTCAGTTCGGTCACAGACAAGTTCTCCTCCCCTCCCCCACCGACCACAGCCAGTGCTAATCACTGCCTGGTGTGTTGAATTAACAAGTTTGTGCAAGGCACTGCAGACGTCTCCGTACTTCTCCCTCTTGTCATGGTAGCACAGGTAATTATTTGGCATGAATGTAACGTTAACAATATTTAAACATGCTGAATCATCAGCATTTGCTACTGTGTTCTCAACAGTATTTTCAATGTCTTTTTTATTTATTTTACTGATTTTTCTGGATTGACTTCTTTTCTAATGGGCCCATTCACTTTGGTTAGTATTGGAGAGTATAAACCTGAGTCTAAATCCGCCGTTCTGTTCTGGGAAAGAAGCCTAATTTATACTTCGCAGTACAAGGGTGTCGCAAATAAAATAGCAGACCTACAAGCTCACAACGCGTTGTGGATGCGTCGTGCTGGGAGCTTGTAGGTCTGTTTTTAAAAAAATCTTTTTTTATTTTTTTTTATAAAATGGCATAATCTTGGGTTATATTATTATAATAGCCTAATTAGGGGTCCTCAATAGGCGGACCGCGGTCCACGTCCGGACCGCGAGGCACCGCCGACCGGACCCAGGACGAATTATTAAAAAAAAAAAAAATACACGTTTTTTTTCCACTTTTCTTTGTATTCCACTTCATTGCATGCGCTCTGAAATCTGTGTGCGAGAGAGAGAGAGAACGGCACGCTGATTGGCTGATGCCGGGGTATGGGTTGTCATCTCTATGACAACGACTGATAGGCTGACGCTGATAGGCTGTTACCACCGCCTCTGTTCATTTCACACACTGGGTAGACTGAGTGCTTTCGAAGCTAACCTCGCCTACCAGCCTTTCTTTCGAAGCAGGCATCACGCAGCAGCAAAGGCAGCAGCAGCGATTAGTTGCAGGCTGTAAACTAGTTATAAATCAGTGGGTTTCATTCGCGCACAAGCACAACATCAACGTGAATACTTTTGCTGGATGAGGAATATAATCTTCTCTCCAGAGAGTTTTCGCGAGGTGCCTCTCTCTTTCTCCATGGATATGCAGCGAGCCGAGCAAATCAGTGGCGTCAGTTCAGAAAAAGGTAAGGTATGGCAACATGACTGGTGTCTTGCACGCGCGCCTTCGCGCACGTGCAAGACACCAGTCATGTTGCCATACCTTAGCAACAGGCACAATGAAAAGTACATTTTATTATTTCCCCCTGTAGCCAAGGTATGGCAGATGCATACCCCTGCCATACCCAATTGACGCCCCTGGGCCAAATCCAGCTGCGAGGCGAGCCACACGCATACTCGGAGCGGGGAGGCTCTCTCCGACGCGCGGCACCTTGTTTTCGGATCGATATTCACGTTGCGACACAAGCATAAACCATTCAAAGATTATCCCAGTTTGCTAAAAGAAACAAACACTCGCGCAAACAAATGATTGTTCAAATAACTAGCCGTGAAGTTATTCCCCCATAAAATTAAGCTTTATTCGTTGACATTATTGTACATTCACAAATAAAAAAAGACTATCGAGTTCATTGTCTGACGTTGATTGCTTAATGTATAGGCCTGCATAATAATGGCATTGTGTACTGTAGCTATTTACAATTGCAGTTTCTATTGGTCATCAGATGCATTGTCCTATAGCCCTTGTCATCTGTGACGATTTAAAGTCGCACAGCAGCGCAGATGAGATGATTGTTTTGATTGATTTGTGCTTCGCCATAGCACCGTACTGCGGGGTTGTTGCGTGTTGAAAATAGCAGATCATGATAAAATATAATAATCGCGGGACATCCGTTTTTATTGCAAAGGACTACATTAGCTTAGAGCATTGGTTCTCTAAGTGGGGTCTGAGGACCCCCAGGGGTCCTTGAGGGAGTTCTAGTGGGTCCTCAGCTAAATGATAGTAACCAAATGGACCCTTATGGGTATGTGCATGTGTTATTTTAAGTGGGAAATGTATGTTTTGCAATAATAATCTAAATCTACTAAATAACTAGTAGTTTTAAATATTTGTAGTGGAGTAAAAGTATTTTAAAGTTGACAACTATTGTGGGGGTGGTTTGACTTGATTTAGGGGTGTAGATAAGTACCTATTGTCCCACCCAACAATAATGTTCTCCCAGAATACAATAAGTTGGGTTGTTAGACCCAAAAATGTGTCTGTTTTCTTTGTGTTTACTTAATTATTAGACTTGTCATGAAGTATGTTACAAAATCATTGTAAACATCCAAAATGGGACCGTAATTTTTTGCTTGCGGCCCTTTGTATTTTGCTGAGTGGCCCCTGAGGCATCTTAAGTTGAGTAGCCCTGGTCTAAATTAATCAGTGTAAACGGCTCTCTGTAGGTCCAGCAGACAGGCGACTTCTCTGCTGCATCCTTATATATTCCTCTGTTGTATTGTTTTAAAAGTTTAAAGGTCTACACATTCTTCCAATGCATATCCAGGCCTTTTTGACGGATTGGAAGAGATTTCGAAGCTCTGGGTCCAACACAGAATTAATATTTAATGTGTAAAAATCCGCTGTATTTACATTAAAGTGAATGGGCCCATTAGAGGTGGCTGTGATACTGGTCGGAGGTTGAGGCGGAGAGGTTGGGAGGTATATGGGCATTCCCATATATATCCTTAATATTGATTACAATATCCTTAATAATGTCCTTAATATTGACAACATAGGAATCTCCATATATGGGCATAAAACGTACGTAAGTAATGCCAAGTAGGGCCTTGGTTCCCAAACAATGGGTCGGGACCCATCTGAGTTCCCCTCCTACATATTGTTCCTAAATAGATCAAAATAGCAATCAATGTCATGATTTTCAAACAAATTAAAGTATTCATTCCAAGAATGTCTAATTTATATTTTGGGTCACTGGCTAACAAGTTTGGGAACCACTGTGTTAGAGCACACTGGTAGGGCATTGATTGACTTAAGCATAACAGACACTAGCATTGAGCCCTGATGGACCCATCCCAGGAGTTTGACACCCCCTCCCCTTTTGTATTTATAGTTTGAGTCTACAGAAACAGGATCAAGACGATGGTCAGGAAGCTGGATGACCCGGCAAAATGGTGAGAGGCATTAGCAAATATTAGCATAAGAGGTTCTTGCGATATACCATACCTGTATTTATGTGTTGACTGATTGGTTTGTTACGTAAAAGGGTCTTAAAAGGTGTACTAAACCTGCTTTTTTGCTTTCCAGGACTTTTGTGTAGGAGAGCGTGTCTTGGCCCAGTGGACAGACTCTCGCTACTATTCAGCAAAAGTAACCAAAGTCAACGAGAGAGGTTTGAATCACTGAAACGCATGTCACAAAGACAGTGTTGTAAATGGCAAAACACACATTAACCGCTACTTTAGACATAGGCTATTTGAAAGAAGCCGATCTACAAGCTCACATTAAGCTAACATTGAGCTTGCAGATGCTCTATTACATCTGGGTACTTATCACCACTGCATGATGGCATAAAGTAGACATAGTTTTAGTGATAAATATGTCCATGTTTCTCTGTGTGTTGACAGCAAGGACATGCACTGTGAAATACTATGATGGGGCGGTGTGTTCTGTCAAGAATGTGAACATTAAAAGAAAGCTGCCAAAAAACAAGACCAAGAAGTCAAGGTAGGTCACCGAGACTCAAGACAAACGCCACTGAGACATGTTGAACAAAGACAAAATCCAATTAGTACTGTTCAATTAGGGATTTTAAGCCTTTAAAAAAAAGAAAAGATGCACCAGCAAATGTATTCACCCTGCCTTAATTTTATTTGCAGCCCCTCCAAACTATGTCCAAAAAAAGAGAATCATGCTCTGCGTAAGAATTAAACACGATATTTTGTAGTGGTTGTTGCTAGATTATGATATCCGTAAAGGGGTTTAACCTAGAATTGCAAATCACTGCTCTAACCCGTTCTGCTCTCTGGTTTTAGAGGATTTTCAAGAATAATAAGTAATACTTAGGAAAGCGATTAAGTGAATGGGGAGATGACTTTATTGTCCTGCCTCTGCAGAAAGAAAGTGGTGAAAGCTCCATCTGTGACCCCACCTGCCCTCACAGCACATGAAGAGCCAGACCCCTTATCGAGTGAGTCACATAGTTTGCTATATCAGTGCGTTGTAGTCCTTGTGTTGGCACACGTATAGCAACTCAATTGTTCTTTTGTGACTTGCATGTAATTCTTACAGCTCAGGGAAGGCCAGAGTCTTCACAACATGCTCTCTGTGTCGTCAAACGCCCCAGTGATGATGCCGTGACCCTCACCGGAAGGCCAGAGTCTTCACAACGTGCTCTCTGTGGCGTCAAACGCCCCAGTGATGACGCAGTTACCCTGACCAAGCCTTCCTCTGCCCCACAATTATACACAGCACCTGAGAAACAGCCAACCTCCACAGCGAGAGAAAGAAAGACCCTCTCCGCAGGTAAGCACAGATGGCAAACTTAACCCATTTAGGCCTGAACACATTATGACGCAATATTTTATGCTTTAACTATTGAAAAATAGCAGATATACAAGCTCACAGCGCGGCACCGAGTGCCGCGCTGCGAGCTTGTAGATCTGCTATTTTTGAAAAATCGTGAAAATTAGATTTTTGACCCGATTACATAAGTGTCTTTTGAATCCTTCTAAGATTTTTTTGAAAAAACGATGTTTGTATGTCAACAATCTGGCCAGCCATCGTCAAAGAAAAGGTCCTTATCATTTAACTGGAGCTCAGTTAGTCTGTTCTTGAGAGACTACTATGTCAGTGGTTCTCAAACCTTTTCATGTGAAGGAACCCCAAAATGATATTTTTTGATGCTTCTTCTCATTCCTACAGCTCAGGGAAAGCCAGAGTCTTCACAACGTGCTCTCTGTGGCGTCAAACGCCCCAGTGATGACGCAGTTACCCTGACCAAGCCTTCCTCTGCCCCACAATTCTACACAGCACCTGAGAACCAGCCAACCTCCACAGCGAGAGAAAAAAAGACCCTCTCCGCAGGTGAGCACAGATGGCAAACTTAAGACACAGGGAAGCATAACTGGCACACAGGGGACACTGACTATCTAAAACAGAAAAACGTGGCACATCATTTCAAAAAGGTTGCTGGCCTGTGTTAGTACATTGTAGCCTTTGTGTTAGAAAGAACTGCCTTTGGGGCTCCTATAGTAACTCAAATGTACATATCTGATGCTCTTTCTGATTCCTACAGCTCGGGGAAGGAATGAGCCTTCAGATGGTCATCTCCAGCTCAGATCCAGGCGCTCACGTGACAACTCTCTGCCTCCCCCCCTGCTCCAGCAAACATATATGGATTATCCTCATGGACACCACAATTGCATCTACTTGCACAGAGAAGCTCGAGTGATGATACCATCGGTGGACTTAGGAGGATGGTCACCTTCTTGGTATTTTTTCCTCTGACTTCAACTCTGGAGAAGTATTTGCACAGACTTTGTTCAAGGTCAGAGAGAGCATAATTTATGTCTTCGTGACTTTCCTTTTGAACCCTTGACAGGAATGCAGATAGCTTCATTTTGGACAACTCCCCTTGTCTTCTCCTGTTGAACAGGAGAACCTGAGTAAGAGTTACCAAGGTCAGCTTCCTGTAGTTCTCCAACGTCTCTGCACACTTCAAGGCCTCAAAATCCTGCTGCTGCTGCTTATTCAGGAAATCATGTAGTCGTTTCACATCCTCTGTAAGGGGCAGTAGCAAAGGGGTATTATAGTTTGCCTCATCGAGTTTCCTGTGACAGTTCCCTGCTACCAACTCATTCCACTTTGCATCATAGACTTCTTGGAAGTTTTTTGCCTTTTCCGCAAGTGCTTTGTCCCCAGTGATAAGTGCGTTACCCTGCATGATCATAGCGATTCTTTTCAGGCTTTGTCCAAGCTTTAATGGAAGTGAGAGGGCCTCTTCGCTCCTTGTGTTTGTTACCGATGTGTGTAACACTGCCTTCACCAGCTCATAAAAGTTTTTTGGCATGACATATTCCGCGATACTTTTAAAAGGTGTTACATCCTTGCCATAGAAAACGAGTCGACCAAGAGACCTCATGCCTTGTCTTACATATTCGTGTTTTGAGGGATCATATCCATGCTTATTGAACCGATACTCTCCAAATTTCAAAATCCAAGGGTCTGATTTAACTGTACAAGCAATGTCATCCTTTTTCATCTTACATACCAATGCCCAGAGTTCTTTGCTAACCGTGCTAGAGTGGGGTAAGGCAGCAGCACAGAGGTCTTGAACTGGAGTTCTACCTGGTAGGGCTTTCTCATGGGCTGATCTAGCAATGCAAGTGCGAAAGTGTCTCCACATTGCATGCTTAGGGTGTAGTCCTTGGCAGTACGCACAGGGCAAGTAGACGTTCCCTTGTTCTTATTTTTGTGGCTGCTTCTGCACAACCAAACTACCGCGACCCTCTTCCAAAACTTTGCAATTATATGCAAAGTTTCCTTGATTACGGAGTAATTGCAAATGATTACGCCTTTCTTTAGAGCCCTTAGGAAAACTCATTGCTAATGCTACTTCTTTCTCCTTTATGTGAACCTGCTCCAAGTGCCTTGCCATTTTGATGTACAACACAAAACCAACAGTATTGTTTCTTGTTGTACAGACAAGATCCATCCACTTTCTTTTCCACAGCTGGAACGGACACGGAGGGTTTTTGGTCACTACCGATGGTTGCTTCTTCTCTACCGGGATATTCATGCCTCTTCTGTGTCGTATCTTCCGAGACTACTTACTACTATACAAGCTCCAAAGGCAGTTCTTACTAACACAAAGGCTACAATGTACGAACACGGGCCAGCAACCTTTTTGAAATGATGTGCCACGTTTTTCTGTTTTAGATAGTCAGTGTGCCATGTCAGTCATTTAATGACACCCATCAAATAAACCCTTCAATGTCCCCAATTCCCACCTGTGTGCCAGTTATGCTTCCCTGTGTCTTAAGTTGGCCATCTGTGCTCACCTGCGGAGGGGGTTGTTCTTTCTCTCGCTGTGGAGGTTGGTTGGCTCTCAGATGCTGTGTATGATTGTGGGGTAGCGGAAGGCTCAGTGAGGCTCACCGCATTATCACTGGGGTTCATGTCCACATGAACATTTACATTTGTAAGTTTACATAACTAACTCATGACATGACATGAATGTAAAACCGAATGCTTCCCATTAAATGTATTTGTATTTCTCCCTGTTTGCTTGGTTTCTGTTTTAATACCAATAATAGCGATTCAAAGCAGTTGTCCCCAAAACCACACGTACAGTCTGTCAAATTGCCCCTATGATCACGGCAGCAGCGCTGATCCTACACTTTAGCTGCACTATTTGCATGCTTGTGCCCCGGTAGTTGTCACAATCAAGTTGGTTACGCTTCTTGAATAGGTCCATCAGGTTCTGTTTCTTTTCCAGCCTTTAGCTGGTGGTCAATCACATGTTGGACCTCTAGCATTGTGATAGGATCATCTAGCAGTGGCATCTTGACATATGATTATAGTACATGCCATTGCTACCTTCAAGCGGCTATTTCACCTTGTCTCCACATATAGTGTTCAAATCACCCACCCATGAATGTTCGTCATAGGGTGAGGGCCCAGACTGCAATCACTTTATATCAGATCAAGTTTCATGACATGAAGTCCCCAGACAGAGTAACATCTGAAACTGTTATGGAGTGTTGTCCCCAGAAAGAATGGACTATATGATGGAGTGTCATGACATGGAGTCCCCAGACAGAGAGTAACATCTGAAACTGTTATGGAGTGTTGTCCCCAGAAAGAATGGACTATATGATGGAGTGTCATGACATGAAGTCCCCAGACAGAGAGTAACATATGAAACTGTTATGGAGTGTTGTCCCCAGAAAGAATGGACTATATGATGGAGTGTCATGACATGGAGTCCCCAGACAGAGAGTAACATCTGAAACTGTTATGGAGTGTTGTCCCCAGAAAGAATGGACTATATGATGGAGTGTCATGACATGGAGTCCCCAGACAGAGAGTAACATCTGAAACTGTTATGGAGTGTTGTCCCCAGAAAGAATGGACTATATCATGGAGTGTCATGACATGAAGTCCCCAGACAGAGAGTAACATATGAAACTGTTATGGAGTGTTGTCCCCAGAAAGAATGGACTATATGATGGAGTGTCATGACATGGAGTCCCCAGACAGAGAGTAACATCTGAAACTGTTATGGAGTGTTGTCCCCAGAAAGAATGGACTATATGATGGAGTGTCATGACATGAAGTCCCCAGACAGAGAGTAACATATGAAACTGTTATGGAGTGTTGTCCCCAGAAAGAATAGATTATCTGAGTGTTATTGCGACCAAAGTTTGCGGTTTGATGTAAAAACCTCCAGATCTTGTCTGTGCGTGTATGTCCCCATCACACTTGTGATGTCACTCTGACATCACTGTTCTTACATAACCCTGACATCACTGACCTAGATGTAGGACTGTTAAGACATCACTGTCAGATCAATGTTGTGAAATCACTCTGACTCTTAAAGATGTAGGGGATCTCCAGATAGGTCATCACTGTCAGATCAATGTTCTGAAATCACTCTGACTCTTAAAGATGTAGGGGATCTCCAGATAGGTATGCCCATATCTGGAGATCCCTGATGTCCTCAATGACCAAGTATAGGACTCCCCTTTATGCTCATACCATATGGAGATCCCTGATGTCCTCACTGACCAAGATGTAGGACTCCCCTTTATGCTCATACCATATATGGAGATCCCTGATGTCATCAATATTAAGCCCATATCTGGGAATGCCCATATATGGACATATTGTAGTCATAAAGTCAGAAAGGGAACTGGAACTCGAACATCTGGAACTGTTATGGAGTGTTGTCCCCAGAAAGAATGGACTATGTGATTGGAGTCCCCAGGAAGTCTGGCATCTGAAGTGTGCTATGGTGTCCCCAGAAAGGTGTAATGTAACATGTGGGTTCCCAAATGGGAGGATTCAGTCAGGTCTGGGGGGGAAAGTATTGAATATTTCTGAATTAATGTGATATTCTGATTCCTGATGTTTTTCTGAGCATGCATGATTTTTCTCAGAGGCGTACCATGTCTAGAAAGGGGAGTTCCCACACGGTAATGTAAACTCATGAGTCCCCAGAATGTAGCCTTTGCAAGTCTGTGTGTGTGTGTGTGTGTGTGTGTGTGTGTGTGTGTGTGTGTGTGTGTGTGTGTGTGTGTGTGTGTGTGTGTGTGTGTGTGTGTGTGTGTGTGTGTGTGTGTGTGTGTGTGTGTGTGTGTGCGCGCGCGTGAGATCTACATATCGTATCACTGTGTCATTTTATCGATCTCCTCAGACCAAACCCCATTATCTAAGAGGCCACTTTAGGACAGAGGGCTGAGGGCTTCATGTGTTTGTGTGTGTGTGCACGACACGTGCACGCCATCCGCCCCCACGTGTTGTTATCGTCACTGTATAGCTCAAGCCAGATTTAAGTTGTGACCTACAGTTATTGTACAGCTTGCAGTGAAATGCTTGGTACTGTAGCTTTGCTCTAGATTTAATACTGTGGAGCAACACAAATCGGTATATGTTCACATCTGGACAGATGTGCAACGGGGGAAAAAACAAACAGTATGAAATGCACACATGAAAGTTCTTAATATGGTACATGAACTTTACAAATTGTATAGAATATGTACAGTATATATAGACTAGTAGGATGCCTCAGGGCGCCATCAGGGATGTGGACATCAGGGATGTGGACATCAGGGCTGTGGAAATCAGGGATCTCCATATATGGGCATAAAAGGGATTTTTTTCCCCCTGGCATCACAGGGATCTCCATATCTCCATATATGGGCATAAAAGGGATTTGTTCCCCCTGGCATGACAGGGATCTCTCTAACAGGGCATCATTACTATTGATGACATCAGGGAACTCCATATGTGGGCATAAAAGGGATTCTGTTAGTGTGACATCACAGTGAAGCCAGCGTGATGTCAGAGTGGCAAACCCATTCTGGTAGAGTGGTTCCCCTGACATCACAGTGACATCAGAGCATGATGACATCATGATGACACATTTTTACGGTCTATGGGTTTGCCCATAGACCGTCTACACGGAGACAAGATCTGCAATAAGAACATGTGCAGAATAGGGATGGGACGATATGAAAATTTCATATCACGATTATTGTGACAAAAGAAATCGCGATAATATCCTAAATCGCGATAATCAAAATCCATTATCCTGGGGCCGAACATTTGCCAAAAAAATAGCAGATCTACAAGCTCGCAATGTTGCGACGTGTTGTGAGCTTGTAGATCGTCTATTTTTTGGCAAAGACATTTGATAGAGAGTGAAAAAAAAGACTGTATCAAGTACATATATTATAAGTATGTTTTACCAATTATAGCGGGTTTAAGTGGTACCGGATATGCAGCTCGGCAAATAAAGGTGAATTGATCCCAGTGCATGACGGAGGACGATATCACGATAAATGAAATCTCCACGATACGATTATCGTTTTTTATCACGATAAACAATAATATCGCGTATCGTCCCATCCCTAGTGCAGAACGAGCACATCACACACACACACACACACACACACACACACACACACACACACACACACACACACACACACACACACACACACACACACACACACAGATATGCTGTTCTGTATGTACAAAGTGGGCAACAAAGTCAGTTGTTATCTAGCTCAAGTACAGCACTACTCTGTAATCCGTGTACTGTTGAGAGAGCAGTGCGTATATAGGCCCTCAGGCTGGCCTTAGGATGAACTGGAAGGCTGTGGAACCTCTCTGCCTTGGCCTTGTGGTTGCGGTGTAATGGGCCTGCCACAATTCATCTCTGTTGGGTGGAAACCTTGTACAGTATAGGTCCAAAACGGTTTCAGGATCCATATTCAAAAGTACCACGCTTTCAGAGAGTTTCACTAACCTTTGAGAATTCATAGAATATTCCACAATGATCGGCAAATGACCTTTTCATCACCCCTGAATTACATTGTTACTTGGCAACTTATATCATTGCGACCGTTAGGTCGCAGTTACTATGAAAAGCTCCACCCGCTGTCCCTCCTTCCGTCAGTCAGTCAGTCCCTCCGTCTGTCCGTCACGTCACACTTTTGCCCCTACATTTATCTCTGGCATCGTTGGCCCTATCGATGCCAAACTTTGCACACACACACTCCTTGGATGGCAAATCACAACCTCTGCCCCTGATTACTCACATGGACCTCTTCTAGTGCCACCATCAGGCAGATGTTTGCAAAACACATTTTTGGACTCCTACAGAACGCAAAGCGGTACACAGTATCTCTTAAGTCATGTCATCAACATGGATCTGTCCCATTTCCCATATTCCCTCCTAATTGGCTACGATTGCCCTCTAAAGTTTGTGTATGCGACGTGACGGTCGCTTATCTCCCTATTAGGGAGTCTTACTGGTATTAACGGTACTTAAATATGAAAATCTCTCCCCCTAAGATACAGTATAGGCTATGTCACGACAACTTGAGAGAATATCTGTTTTCATGAGGACAGATTACTTTCCGTTTAACCACTTAAACCCTATTGTGGGCAGTGCATTCACCAAAAATAGCAGATCTACAAGCTCACAGCGGGTCACACGTTGTGAGCTTGTAGATCTGCTATTTTTGGTGTACCGTAGACAGAAAAGAAAATGGCACCAAGTAAAGTGCAAGTGACCCTGTTGTAGGGGACTCGGGACATGGGATACCACTGTGTTGGGGCTGCAGGGAAAATGATGTGCAGTTCTTTCCCACCCCCTCACACTTGGGGGTTGACGTCAACCGCCACGTCAAGAATTCAAGTCGGTCACCCCTCAGTGCTTGCGGGTCATCATGTTGCAATTGTGTGCACACATTCTCACCCGTGGTGTGTCTCAATCTGTCTTCATGTACACGTGTGTGTGCCGTGGTAATAACAGCAGGGGTAGTGCCGGGTGGCTTTCGTAGCCACACTGCCTGTCTAGCTCCAGGTGATGAGACCCTATCTTTCCTACATGGTTGCTATTAACAGAAATTGGATTTCTTTTTGAGTCAGGGGTGAGCATGCAGGGAGGCAAGGAGAGATCATCAGACCATGTCCATGCTTTAGCTCAGGGGTCTTCAACGATTTCAGGCCAAGGACCCCTTAGCTGAGAGAGAGAGAGAGATGAAGCAGGGACCCCACAACCTTTTCATAGATTCCATATAGTTTCATCGTTTGACTGCACAATCGTCAGTGTATTTTGGATTCATGTCTATTTGTGTTGTCAGATATTTAACCACTTGAACCGTCAATACTTAATAAACTTGACCTTTCACTCTGTACTTAGTCTGCTCTTTTTTTCCCTTTTTGCCGAGACTAGTCGAGACGTTTTGAGCTTGTAGATCTGCTATTTTTGGCTAAAGTTCTCAGAATATGGACACTGACTAGTGTTCAAGTGGATAATATGAAAAAGGAGATTTTTTTTTTCAAGTTTCACAAAGATTTGGAGGACCCCCTGTAGTAACTCTGAGGACCCCCCAGGGGTCCTGGACTCCCTGTTGAAGACCCCTGCTTTAGCTTTTCTTGTGTGTGGTGTGTTATTCTTCTGTAGCAGACTGTCTGACTGTATCAGATCCAATCCTTTGTCACACTGTGGAATGGAACCCGCAGCCACATTTGAAGGATCTCATCGCAAAATGAAACAGCTGGCCTTTAATACCCACTTCAAAGATTAAAATATGGAGTATGATTAAAACCCATTATTGAACATCATTATCAGTAGCCTGGCATCAATACCATTTTGGGGTTTCTGATCTGGTCCGGAAGGGGAATAACTTTAATCATCAGGTGGCCGGGGAACCATCTCCAAAATGATTCCACTAGTAAAAATGGTGCCTAGTTTGTTATAATCGTTTTGTTTCTTTTTGGTATAATAATCATTTGGTATGTTCATATTTTATTCTAACTCTTAGCGAGGCTAGAGAGACTAAACTTATTGTTTAGCATTATGCGGGGAACAAAAACAATGCAGTCATTTTTATTATTGAATGTAATGTAACATCCCTGGTTCACTTCTGACTGGACATCCATGTTGCATATCGCCGTTGTCAGGTGGAAATCTTGTTGTCACATTTGAAACTTGGAGATACAAGGTTTCTGCCCGACAGGGATGACATCCTTTCCTTTCTCTTTTATCAGTTTCTCTCTTCTATCCTCTCTAAATAAAAGAAACTGAATGACTGACTAAGATTATATATACAATATATTAAGAAAAGGAAGTGATTGTACACAAGCATGGCATTATTCCTAGGTCTTGTCAGCCAGTTAAAGCAGTGTTATATGTACAGCACCTTGCTTGCTGACAAGTCTTTAAGATTTCCATTCTTTTGTTAGATACGACTTTATTCCGCTGAGAGTGCGTTAAGCCCCTGGAGACATGGGGAGCACCGTTAGCTAATGGCTTCTGCTTGCATGCCGCCTGGATGCTTGATAATAATTGTATATCTTGATACTGTGTGTGAGTGTGAGTGTGTGTGTGTGTGTGTGTGTGTGTGTGTGTGTGTGTGTGTGTGTGTGTGTGTGTGTGTGTGTGTGTGTGTGTGTGTGCTCACGCATGTGTGCCTTGGGGTGAATTATCCAGGGTCGAGGAGATATTATGGTGGTGGAGTTGATGGAAGTGCCTTTAACTAGAAAGAGAGGGGGAAACATGAAGGGTGGAGGAGAGAGGAAGAGCACATGTATACGGAAAGGAGAGCGCGGGTGATGGTGTCAAAAACATAATCATGAGTGTATGGAGGAATGGCCAGGGCAGGGCTATTTGAGGAGGAAAAGGAGGAAGTGGAGGTAAATACGAAAAGATTAAATAAAGAAATATACTGTAGGGAGTGTCCATTGGCAGAAATGTCCGGATCAAAATGATCATTAAACCGAATTCGCAAGGCACAATTGCGGTAGATACGATGACTGTATAAGACCAGCGATGACCAACCATGATTGTCCATGAATTGAATACCTAGGACTTCCAACGTAAAAAAAAAGGCCGGAAAAGGTCTTATTTGGGAGGTTGTTTAACTGTACTTGTACTGTACTACATTTCTATTATATTGACTATACTTGTACTGTTCTCCGTTTTTGTCTAATACATTTTTCAGTCAATCAAAAAACCTGTTGACCCCGATAACACAACATAGTGAACAATTAATGTAAAATAAGAACATCTTTGTATTTCTTCTTTGAAACCTTCATGGTGAAACCAATAAATCAGAACTTAAAGTATAGCTACTACTTTAGTTCCATTGATCCAATCAATTGATTGATCGTTAAAATAAACATGAAACAGCAACCGTGTTAAGTGGTCAGATGGGTGGGCCGCGAACGCCTTCAAGATTTTCAAGTGGGCCCTGATCCAGAACGCGTTTCGCTGTTACTACGTGTCATCTTCTCGACACCCAAACCCAACCCTTACCCTAACCCTAACCTTCCGTGGGGTGAGTCGCTCACCCTCCCGACGCTCCTTTGTCGAAATGACGGTCGTTTGAAAGAGCGAGATTTCCCCATCCAGAAAAGGTTGTGAACCGCTGGTATTGTATATAATATACTTTATATAAGATATTCATTCTGCATTGCCCCAGGTCTTGAAATCAACCATTTGGAACCAATGGCATGTGGTGATGCTGAGCTACCCGGGAGAAATGGGAGAAAAGCTGAGGTGTCTTCACACTATAAGACTTATGCAACCCAACAGGGTTGCACTAAGCTGCATTAAAGCATTTTCCCTCTCTGCTAGAGGATGTCCAAAACTGCAACACGGTAAAAAAGATATACACAAAATAAAACTACTGGGCTATGGAAACCCCTAAGATTAAACTGTGCATAAAGGCTAATAGATAAGCCCTCTAATAATTCCTGCCAGCTCAAAAGCACCTGAACATTTGGACTCACTTTGGGCTTACAGTATACATCTAGGTGAAAGTTTAAAAGTGATATCCCGCCACCTGTGACTGGATGGTTATATTATGTAAAGTCTTAAACTTTAGGTGGTTTGCTGTAGCACCACCAGCTGTAGTAAGTATGTGAGCTTATAGATTGACTCTTTTTTATTTAACATGTTTTTATATTTTTAAACATTTTCAACTAATGTATAAGGACATGCACACAATTTTTATGGAACACACTATTGTTCTAGTGCTACTTTAGTATTTATTTCTAGGTAAACATCCATAAATAGGAAAAAAGTCCATTGAGTCCAATGGAGGAGTGGTGCAAGCTTGAGGATTGGTCGAGCTTCACATGTTTGGTTACCAAGACTTGAAATAGGCAACCACACTCGATTTGTGGAGAGAAAACATGCCAAAACATTGAAAAATGGCAGATCTACAAGCTCGCAGCACGGCACTCGCTGCTATTCATGAAAATGTGTGCAAATCTTTGAATATATAAGCGAACATTTGTAACTCAAATTTTGCTTCTGGGTGGTCCCTGGAACTAAATATTTTGAGATGGGGGTCTGTGGCCAAATACATATCATTTTGGGGGTCCTTGACATGAAAAGGTTTTAGCACCACTGACATAGAAACATAGGTTTTTCTAAAAACCTTCAAAGGTTTTCAAAAATAGCAGATCTACAAGCTCGCGAGTCGCAGTGTGACACTCGGTACCACGCTGTGAGCTTGTATATCTGCTATTTTTCAATAGTTAAAGCCCACAATAACACAGTGAATCCTTGTACCCAGGGCCCAGAATTTGGTGCATCACCCCTGGGTGTAGTGCAGACACGCTATCTCTCTATGATTATGAGTACAGTAGTGCTGTAGTCTGATGTGTCTGAACCCAGAGCTCCCCAGAGAAAACCACAGCGACATACAGTAGCTCCTCTCTGCATCTCCATCGTCTCTGCTTTTCAACCGTTGTCGGGTGTAGAGTACCTTGTATGTCCAAAACAGTTTGTGTTGTATTTATCATTTAAAAAATATATATTTAAAATATTGAAAAAAGCAGACCGTTGTGTACTTGTAGATCTGCTATTTTCACTAGTTGTGTGCGACAGACTTGTATGATGAAGCGGGGCTTTACTTAGCAAAAAAAGAAAAAAAACGTACACTTTTGAAACTTACTGAGATAAAAGGTTTCTTCCTGACAGTGACGTGTGTCCCGGGCTGTCCCCCTCCCACACCTCTCTCTCTCTCTCTGTGGGCTTTTACCACCACACCACACTCTCTTCTGTCTGGCCTGGTGTCCCCC
>NC_137818.1:20304943-20317443 GCF_963921795.1 Nannobrachium achirus
GTTTGACATTCTTGTATGATGAAGCAGAGCTTTACTTTACAAAAAAAAACTAAAAAAAAAACTTTGAGATATGAGGCTTCTGCCTGACAGTGATGATATATTGCATTGATGCGATGAAACGGCAGTACTGTCTGGAATATTGTTTTAGCTATGCATCACATCAACACATGTTATTTGAAACCTTGTGAAATGGGACATTCTGCATTATGAGTACTTTCTACCTTTGGTACATTTTGATTTAAATATACATTTGTGTTTCTCAAGTAAATTTTTAATTATGCACTTTTAACTTGTAACAGAGTATTTCTAGATTGCAGTATTGATAGCCTACTTTAACTCAAGTAAAAAGATGTGAGTCCTTCTCCACCACTGCTCACTAAGCTACAGATGGAGCACCTCCCTTGCCAGCCTGATCCCTCATGACCTCGTCCTGATCCCTCATGACCCCTCATGTACATGCTCACATATGAGCATGTAGATCTGCTATTTTCACAATTTCTTCCTCGAATATTTGACAGTTTGACCAATGTTTGACCAGAGTTAATAAAAGGTCTTTAAAGTCACTTTAGAAATATGCAGATACCCTGTATACACTTATACGGGTACTGTATGTTGGTCTGTTTACTGTTGAGTGAGAAAACATCTGGGGACCCCCCAAAATAATTTGGGGACCCCTCTGGGGGTCCCGACCCACAGGTTGAGATCCCCTGCTCCAAAACATGCTCACTCTGGATTTCATTCACTGCTGGCACTGTCCATGGTGCTGAACCGAGGAGGATGTTTTCTGTTGGTTTGGTTTGTTCTGTCAAGATTCTCCGATTGAGCTAGATATAAACATCTTTCAATCGTGTGTTATATTGCTGTTTTTTTTATATATATATACTTTATTGTGTCAAAACATGCACATCATAAAATATCTTCAAAAATTTTAACATGTTATGTCCTTTTGTTTCCAAGGACATTTTGACACATTTTTATGTTTTTTTCCCCCCCCCGCCACCACGTAGAGCAAAGAAAAAAAATCCACATAAAAAACTGTAAACAGAAACTTTACAGTATTAGCTATTGCTGTTTTTTTATAGGTCAGATAATGTTAACTATAAATAGTTTAGGTGTACATGATTAATGTAAAGAAAACTAAATATTGACAATCACATAATACGAGGTGCTATTGAAACGTAGTATTAGTCTGCTCTGCAATTAAAGGACAACTCCTCCCTAAATCACCTCTATGCTCTACTTATATTGATCCCAAAAGACTGTCCATGGGGTCTATTAGGCAGACATGCCCCTGTTGTCCTGTTTCCCCAGCAGAACCCAGCAGCTGTCATAGCATAGAGTGGAGCCTAAAAGGCTAAAGCCTATCGCTTTTACACTATTTGTTGTGGGAGTAAAGGAACAGTTTGTCTTTGACATGTGCAATTTGTCTCCACTTCTGCGCTCGCACTGTTAACAGGCAGCCGATGCCTGATTAAATCATCGGACAACTGTTGGATAAATATAAATAAACACAATAAAATAAAAGTAGAGATAACATTCTCACAAGTGAGTTTCATGTTACACCTCCTATTCAGACACATTATTAAGCTATGTCAGTGGTTCTCAACCTTTTCAGGTTTTGACCCCCCAAATATATTCAACTGTAGGATGTAGGAGTTGAGGCATGACATTTAGTTTGATTGAATGTTCGGTTCCACAGATAAATATTGTGGATATATTAGATCTACATTGCGAGGCATTTGGCCAATGTTTGACCTGTTTTTATATTATAGTTTGTTGATTACTTTTGATGCAGTATTTCTTTTTTCTTTTCTCTCTTTCTTTTTTAGAGGTGTTGAAAGGACCTTAACTTGACCCATCACTGTCATCTGGGGGACCCACACAAAATCATGTAGTCAACAAAATCTACAGTTGATTTTGTCAACAAAAAATAGTTTTAGCATACCTTGTCATATTGTCATATTTTACAATTATCTGTCGTATTGATCGTTGTAGATATGATATTTTCTGAGCGCAACACCAGAGCACAACCAAACACTTGTCTTTTAGTTCTACTGGAACATTTTAGTCTAGTTTGTCTACATTTTCGTCAGTGAAAAATGTTTGTTGATTTTTTTTTGGGGTATTTCACACACATGTAAAACATCTCTGAAGACTGCTCCACGTGGGTACAAAGTCTTCTGTTGTTTAGAGAGCGTTGTGCATCAGGCATTGCGATAAGGCATTGCGCTGAGTGCAAGATTAATAACCCCAGGACAACATTCCACTCGTCCCAGACTCTTTGCCCTCCTGGCCCCCAAACTATGGACTGAACTCCCCATTGCAATTAGAACTGTAGGCTTGGCAAGTTGGCATCCTATCGTACATCAAAGCTATAGTGTGTCAATGTACAGATTATTGGTGTTTTTTTATTGTCTTTTGACAAAAGTTAAAACAGGTTCTTGATTTACTTAGATTTTTTGGATTACTATTTCTATGCATTTTATGTAATGTTGATGTATTGATATCACTCTCGATTAAGCTAAAAGCTGTCAGACATTTTCACCACCTACTCCACTCCACTCCTCTCTTCTCCTCTTCTGTCCTCTCCTCTTCTCTCCTCCCCACTGCGAGGAGGACACACAGGGACATCATGTTGTTAAGTTATCGAAGTTGAAAGCCACACAGAGTTATTGTAATGTGCGCTTTGAAGTCCGCTTTGAATGGAACAAATGCACTTCAAAGCCGACTAGGCGCCTCCCTGCTGGGGCCCCTTCCACTATAATGCCGTTTTGTTCTCAGCTGCGCACTTTTGCTATTATTATCATTTACATACCTGTGACAGCCGCAGCATTGTGTCCTTGCAGCCTACTACACGATTACCAATGTGTCCCGTAGAGCTGGCTAAGTGTACATGTGTGCTAGCTTTAAAGACCTCCACTCCCACTTAGAATCATGTCTTTTATTAAGCTTATGCCTTTCAAAATCCTGGTAGTTTCTTGTGCTCTGCATGTATAGAGTTTTACAATTAAAAACAGGTTTTCAAACTAACATTCATTCACTGGTCTGACGCAGCTGGCATGCACACACACAGACGAGGCGTGACCTCGCCAATCAGAGCTAAAATTTGCACGCTAAAATGCAGCATTAGTGAATGAGGACGTATATGCAGGGACGCTTAGTGACACAAAACAAATGCTCCTCCGTAAACCAACACTACTGCGGGTTTCAACCTCAAAATGTATTTCAAAACTCGAAATTGAAATAAAACAAAAAGTAAAAATGAAAATAAATAAAACATAAAAAAGAATAATGCAATATGAATAATGCAAAAACTTTAGGCTGTAATAGCCTTGGTCCCAACAAGGAAGTGAGTTGCTTGTTGTTTTGGTCGCAGTGCGTCCTATGTTTATGTATATGTACATTATGTTCTCTGTAGATAACCTGCGGGAACAAACGTATGCATAATTCATGGTATGGATTATTAAATCAGGGCAAAGATAGTGCAAAAGACTGTTAAGGTAATGTAAAGTTCCTTACTTCCTTTAGAGACTTTTTGGGGGGGAAATAAGAAATAATCTTTCTTTTGCGAAAAACTAAATAAAGAATGAATAAATAAATAAATGAGCACTGCTTTAAACTATATATATACAGCATATCGTCGTTGTCGGGTGAAAACCTTGTATGTCCAAAACCGCTTGTTTTGGACAAGCGAGGCGTTGTGTGCTTTTAGATCTGCTGTTTTCACTACTTTTTTTGCGACGGCCTTGCATGATGAAGCAGAGCTTTACTTGCGAAAAAACGTACAAATTTGAAACTTGGAGATACAAGCTTTCTGCCCGACAGTGACGATATATATACAGTGTGACACTTGAGAACTTCACAAGTCATGCCATCGGCAAGACATTGGATTGTCAGTAAATTGTTAGAACATTGACAGCGAGAAAGGAGGGCATTTTCCAAGGTGTTGTTATGTAAATGTTTCTTGTCTGTTTTTTATTTCCAATGAAAAGAAGTGTCAAAAAGTGCCTTTTGTTTTCAGTAACAAAAGAAAAGAATGATCAGGGCTTAACAGTGAAAAGAACCTTAGAAAACAAGTATTTCGAGAAACAAATGCAGGAAAAGTACAGGAAATGCTTTTTGAAATGTCACATCTGTACACAGATGTGCTGTTTCAACTCTTCAGCATTTACTGCTCTTTTCCTGAAGGTTCCCATGTTTCTTTCCCTGTTTTGCCTTTCTAATTTGTATATTTATATTTATTTATTTGAAATATTGGCCTGATGAAGACCTATAAGGTCGAAACTTTGTGACGTTCTGGGAGCTTTAAAGCAGTGTGCGGAGGTTTTACCTTTCTTCTCCTTGAGTCTTGCCTTGATGTCCAGCACCTGTCCTAAATATAGGCACAAGATGTGCACACAATCTCCTCTGAACTTTCTCTGCCCGCCCTGCCCTCTCCTCCCATCTGCCCACGCTCCCCTCATTTCACTGGGTGTCACTTCTGTGTGTGCTAGCGTGTTTGGAGGGTGAAGGGTTGTTAATGGCCAGGCTGAGTCAGTCAGTAGATGTCAGGCCAGCGAGGCTGAGACAATCTCATCATGGCTACCTGTCTCTACATGGGCATTAAGGTTCTTTCAGCAGGCAGGGCTCTAAGGGAGGTGAGGGCGGTCAGTTACAGTAGTTGGTCCACGGAATTTGCAGTGCACCTGAACAATCGTGATTGTGGTGACACACTTAGGCCAAAATGTCCACATGCACATAAAGTATAAGATATCTCTTGTTTGTGTGGCTGCTATTTTCGGTATGAACTCACCCTTTAGTCTTAGTTTGTAGTGAAATAAGTGGAAAATAGTAAGGATGCAACTTTCTATTATTTATTTCTATATATTACATTTTCTATGATAAATGAGTCGACTAACTGCTGGATAGCTGAAACGTTTGTATAAATAGTATACAATAAAGAAAAGTTAGCTCACTCTTGCCATCCTGAATGCGACCCATCACTTTTGCAATAAGTAGAAATAAAAATAAAACTGGTGTTGTTGGTGAGCAAGCTTGAGTCTTTCTGAGACTCTGTAGAGGCTTTTGGCACCCCAGGCATTTGCCTGACTGCAGCAGAAGCAGCAGCAGCAGCAGCAGCAGCAGCAGCAGCACACAGTCCATTGCCGGGGTGATGGGGTCCTTCACAATCCCTCTAGCTCTGCTCAAGCACCTGCTAAAGTATGATCTCCTGCAGGGAGAGGAAGTGAAGTCCCCATGGCACGCTCGGCCGGAGGCACCGCCCTCTGCAGGGCTCGCCGTTCCCGAGAGGAGCTATATTTCCATACCGAGCGGTGATGATCGCCCCGGTCAGAATGCTTTGTGTAGAAGCAGAGTAGGAGGATTTTCAGGATCTGAGAGTTTGCACTCAGAGAACTCAACTCACTTCCTGACCAGAGGTATAATGAATATGAGTACAGCTTTGCTTCTCTAAAGGTCCCTCCCACCAGATGAGAATGGCAGGAGGAAGTGTATGGTGTTCCATCCTTCAATAAGTTAACACCAGTGGTGGGAGAAAAGTGTGTGCATGTGCTGCAAAATCCCTTCTGTCAATGGTGGCCAGCTGGCCTCAGATCAGGGTCAGGGGTCAATTGATCCAGAGCTGATGGCAATGTTGGCAGCTGATCTAAGAACTGAGTTAGAATTCTACCATTTGACACGAAACCTGAAAGCTGTATAGAATAAGTTGTTTCAATTCTCTCTCTCTCTCTCTCTCTCTCTCTCTCACACACACACACACACACACACACACACACACACACACACACACACACACACACACACACACACACACACACACACATCCCTTTCCCTGTCTACCTGGCTTGTTTCCAATCTAAGTGTGTGGTGTGAGTCTGAGAGACACAGGGGTGGCAAAGAAAGTGTCACTGAGCACTTTCCCCATTCTGTTGATGCTGCAACTCTCTACCCCTGGCTTGTTTGACAATATTAATTGCTTGTCCCCGGTGCTATTGACGGCCTGACCTGCTCCAAACCAAACCCAGCTCAGCCCCTCTGGCAGAACTCCTGGACCCCCAGGACCTGCCCTGCCGGGTGGGCCAAGGCTTAGCCAGCAGTCCCCTACCTGGAACATGATGGAAGTGCCAAGGAAGGACCCCGTGGGTTCTGTGCCCAGTGACAAAGGAAAGCCCAGTCATACAGCCACAGTTAGCTTATTCAACTTCATTATAAGAAAGTACCCTTAAACTCTGGAAAGTCTGGAACTCATTTTGAACCTTGAAGGCAATGTCAATGGTAGTCTTGGGCGTTTGATTCCAAGTAGCAGTAGTAGTAGTAGTAGTCTGCCATGCAGCCATATTTTGAAAAATATATATTGAGATTGGAATTAATTTAGCACTTTATACCCTTTATATATACAGTGGTGCTAAAAACATTGGCGCAATGCACTTGACTATTAGAAAAGTTGTGAAAATACATATGTTCAAACATTTTGTAGAATTTGCCTCATATATATATATATATATATATATATATATATATATATATTGCAATAATAATGTGTGGTTGTCTCACAGCACACCAGAGTTCCTACAATGTTTGAACCATTGTCCTCATGGATTTGTAGCTTTGGATGCCACTGTCCAAAACGTTGATCAAAAGTTCTGTACAGACAGGAACAGTCAAACCAATAAAGGGAAGAAAGACATGGATGTGATGCTTTGGTTTTGGTAGACTTGTCAAATGCTGTGTTTACCTCACACAAAAAGACAAGAGTGCTGTATATGCCTTCAGAGATACATTTAGCTTCACTACATTATATATGACAGTAAAGGGCAAGAGGATAGTGTGGACATAGATCGTGAAGCTGGCTTCAAACTCACACAAAGACACCCATACATGCATACACGCGCGCGCGCACACACACACACACACAGGCGCGGTGAGTAAACAGCACACCAACACGTCTGCATACTAAAGTTTTTTGTGTCTACTCACCGTTTGCTCTGTCGAACCATTGTGTTCTTGTTTTGTTGTTCTTACCTTGGGACAGCCTTTAAAAAAAAAGAAAACAGGTCATTGGTCCCACCCTCCCCTCAGGAAGAGGAAATATGCCAAGGCAAGCCTTAAAGTATTCAAAGTACTGCGTCAGAAAAGTCCCTGACTTCCGTTGGCAGTCAATAATATATGTAACCTCCCCTTGTCCTGGCCTCCCCCCTCCCCCTCCCTCTACCTCTCACACGCACTAGCGTAGGTCACTGCATAGTGGAAGAGGTGCACAGATTGTTTTACGTAACCAAAAGTAGCAACTCCACAATATACAAGAATTACTCTGTTCCATGATCAAAAGTTTACTTTAGCAAAAGTACAAAGGTTGTGGCATTAAAATACATACAGTGCCAAAGTAAAAGTAAGAAAAGTAAGGTCATGTCATGTCGCATTGTGCCGCCTTATTGCGAGCTTGTAGTTTTGGCTATTTTCGAATAGCCCAAGTATGTAATAGGGCTTTAGTTGTTAATGTATGTTTTGTATTATGAATGCACCGTAGCTAAACTAATTAAAGCCAAATAATTGCAGTGGAGTAAAATAAATTACAGTGTTTGCCTCTGAAATATAGTGGAGTAGAACATGGGGTCTTCAACATTTTCAGGCCAAGGACCCCTTAGCAGAGAGAGAGATGAAGCAGGGACCTCCTCTACATCGATTTCATAGATAGATTCATAAACTTGTTTCACAGCACGGTCATCAGTCTATGTTGGATTTATGTGAATGTGTATTTTCAGACATCTAACCACTTAAATCGCCGATATTTTGTAAACCTGACCTTTCACTATGTACTTAGTCTGCTCTTTTTTTACCTCTACACCAAACCTATTTGCCAAAAATAGCCGATCTACAAGATCTCAACGCCTCGCGAGCTTGTAGATCGTCTATTTTTGGCTTAAGTTCTCCTCGGAATAGGGATGCGAGGGTTCAAGTTGTTAATTTAAAAGAATCATCCTATCACACAAGGATTTGGAGGCCCCCCTGTAGTATAGTATAATATATAGTATAGTATAAAAGTATAAAGCACCTTGAAATCGTACTCAAGTGCAGTACTTGAGTAAACGTACACCACTGCATAGTTCGGCTGGATGCGACGCCGTGCACTGACTGACTTTTTTTCTAAGCTACATTCATAATTAATGGGCATTTTTTTTAAGGTCACGGCTTTGTTGCTATCGGGAAAGCTGCGGCACAGTGAAAACAACAAGCCAATCAGTTTGACAGCCAAACCGGGAGGTTGGTTTGTGAACTTTTGAAAGTGTAAACATGCTGAATGCTATACGACTGGCAAATTGCGATAGCAGCGGATGTTGGCCAGGAAGGAGAGAGTAGATCAGTGCAAATGTCAAGCAGAGGGATGGTAATGGGAAAGCATCATGAGCAGGGGCGTCACAAGGGGGGGGGGGGGGGGGGGGAAGTGGGACTGAGTTACCAGGGCCCAAGGTGGAGGGGCCTTCATTATCTTATACTTTAGCTATTGAAAAATAGCAGATCTGCTATTTTTGAAAAGTCGTGAAAATGTGTGCAAATCTAATGTATTTTTTCAAGCAAACATTTGTAACTCAAATTTTGCTTCTGGGGGTCCCTGGAACTAAATATTTTGCGATGGGGTCCGTGGCCAATTGCACATCATTTTGGGGGTCCTTCACATGAAAAGGTTTTTCAAAAACCCTTAGAAGGATTTGAAATATTTAAAGACATTTTCACGATTTTTCAAAATAGCAGATCTACAAGCTCGCAGCACGGATATGCCATTTACTCCATTTAGGCCTAGAATTAATTAATGCTTTAACTACTGAAAAATAGCAGATATACAAGCTCACAGCGCGGCACTTTGCAAGCTTGTAGATCTGCTATTTTTTAAAAATCGTGTTTTTTTTCTTTCTTTTGCAAGTCTCTGAATATATCTTTTTAAAAGCGAACATTTGTAACTCAAATATTTGCTTCTGGGTGGTCCCTGGAACAACATATTTTGAGATCGGGGGCCACCCGACAGAGAGAATATTTATTAAAACACAGATTTGATAATGTACCTTTTTTATCACTGTCTGGGACCCCGATCTCTACTGTAAAATCCTCAAGTGGTCCCCGGACCTGGCGTTGAGAACCGCTAGTTACATCTCTAGACCAGGCTTTCTCAAAGTGGGTGCTGTGACTAGGGGTGCCGCAGAATACTTGGATAACATTTTGGAATTCATCAATTCATCACTTCAGTTTAACCACTTAAGACCCTCTAGCCTTAATAAAAAGGAGTTGTACTGTACTTGGTGTGCTCTTTTTCAGTCTACAGTATACACCAAGTCTCTTCACCAAAAAATAGCAGATGTATAAGCTTACGTTGTGAGCTTGTAGATCCGCTATTTTTGTCGAATGTTCCCCTCAAGAATATGGATGCCCCAGCATCCATCAAGTGGTTAAATGTCAAGTATGAAATCATTTTCAATCTGTCCTAATAGAAACGGATATTCTCTCAAATCTGCGTTGTGACCTACAGTATACTGTATACTGCATCTTTCTGGTAAAGATTTATATATGTACGTACCGTAATGTCATACGGTTCTAAAAATGTCATGCGGTGATGATAAAGTTATAGGCTATTCACAGGGGTGGCCCTGAGCCAAAAAGGTTTGAGAACCACTGCTCTAGTTAATGTCTCTCGACTAGGAGAAAGACGTTGATGAGCCAGGGATGTGTTGTGATGTTGACAGGGCATATATATATATATGGGCTTCTCATCAAGCCCAGGCCTCTAACAAACCTCACCCCGGCTACACTAGAGCACGTCTTGTTAACCTGACGCGTCTAGCGCTGGTGCTGTCAACAGTGGTGAAGGCTTGTGTGTGTGTGTGTGTATACTATTTGTGCATGTGTGTGTGTTTTAAGAAACACAGCCTCTCCCAACTGTGTCAGTTTAATTACTGCTATCATCTCTTACCGAGTTAGCGGCTCGACAGAATGATTGCAAAATAGAAGCCATTTCTTCTTCTTTTTTTTTTTTTGCATAACATGCACACACGTTCCTGTTGACACAGACATGGCAGTTTAATTTGAATAGTGTGAACCACACACACACACACACACACACACACACACACACACACACACACACACACACACACACACACACACACACACACACATGCACAATTGTTGAATTGTACTGGACATTAACCACTTGTTTACATTTTATTGTATTCATTTTTTTTAATACTTCCCTTTCAATAAAACAATGAATTCATGCCGTAACTGATTCCCAGTTAAATTATGTTCTGTGAAGGGAACATAGTTGCATTACATCATGTCAATGTGTGTTTTAAGATATTTAACCACTTGAACTGTCAATACTTTCACTCTGTACTTGGTCGTCTCTTTTTCCCCCTCTACACCAAAACAGCGAGGCGTTGTGAGCTTGTAGATCTGCTAGTTTTGGCTAAAGTTCTCAGAATATGGACACTGTACCGAGAACATATAAAAAAACGAGAAAAAAGGTTTCTATCACACAAAGATTTGGAGGACCACCTGTAGTAACTCTGAGGACCCCCTAGAAGACCCTTGCCCGGCTTGATCATACATCACACTAAAGTCACACTAAAGTATAAATAAATAATATATCAGATTTGTATGCTCCAAACGTGTGTTTTGAGATTGTAGGGTTTTGCTATTTTTTTTTTTTTATATTTTTTTTAATCCTGAAAAGGATCTCTTTTCACCCAGTGTTTCCAGAGACGATTCGCAAGCCATAGTGAAGACAGTGTGTTTTACGAGTGACGTAGGCGACAGTACGTAATATGTTTGTGTCTGTATTTATTAACTGAGTGATTGTCTTGATCGACTTTAAGCATCGGTGCATGAATGTGTGAGTTATGGTGTGTGCTTTTGGGTGCGTGTTTGGCACCCGCTCTTATTTGCCTGTCATGGTCTGGCACCTTGGCTCAGCCCCGAGGCACATGTTCACACAGGCACCGCATCACACACGCACACACGCACACACACACAGACTAGAAACGCCGTCCAGAGTGTTTAGGTCAAAGGGCTGATACCTTAACCTTAACACGTGTAATGCTAGGGGAAAAAAACATGTGTGTACAACACACGTGCACACGTCACATGCACTCACCAACACGTATACTCTATGTATTGAACTTCAGGCTTCACAGACGGGGTCTGACATTTCCACAGAAGTGTGGGCGGTGGGGGTCGGGGGGGGGGGAGTAGGGGGGGAGTCTAAACGCTCAGACCTTTAGAGAATGTTATTCTCCCATTCCTTCCTCCCCCCCCCCACCCACCACCTTTATTTTTCTGCCGTCCCTTATCTCCGCTTCCTCTTCACATTTCCAACACTGCTGTTCGCTCACACATTTTGTGCGACTGTGTGTGTGTGTGTGTGTGCGTGCTCCTCAGTCTGGCTATCAGAAACCCACGAAGCAGGCGGGGGGTCCATCTTAAAGGGCTTTAAGATACACATGAAAATGGCAAAAAAAAATCCGCAAAATGTGTGATGTCATGTTTCTCACCGGCTCACATCGTTTGCTTATTGGATTGGAGCAGAGCCGTAGTCGATATTTGTGTTCCTAGCATGAGCAAGCGCTCCCTCGCCTCACTGATCCTAGGAATAGTGGGTATGTGCGTGACATAGGTTTTTCCGATTAATCGATTTTTAATCGAAATCGGGATTTTTTCCTTTGGACGATTTAAAAAATAAGAAATCGTAAAATCGATTTTCACTTTAATTAGGGTAATTCTTACTCATTGGAGCCTTGCACGGGGCAAAAAGTGCACAGCCCGGTCCTCCTAAAGCAGGACGACAAGGTCCGACACCAAATTAATACTACTTTATCTCTGATGTGTAATTTCTTTGATGCACGTGCAGCGCACGTCAGACTGGGCAGGGCTCACCACATTAGATTTTGCTATTTGGCTATATAAAAAATGTAAAAAATAAAACAATAATTAAAGAAAATCATGTCCTTGCATTTTTTAAATGAAAACAACATAGTTGAAACAATGTATTATTCTTTTACCAAAAAATCTGAATCGAAAATCGACTTTTCTGAGAAATAAATCAAGATTTTATTTTTAGGCCACATCGAACAACCCTAGCGTGACATCATCATAACCGGGTCCGGAAGTTATGCGGGAACGGCTACTGGGTGGTCTACTTTATGGCCTTGACATCGAAACAGAAAAGTCCTAGATGCTTGAGCAAATAATTTGTAGTATCACAGGAGCAGAGTCCCACTGCCAAACTGAATGGAATAACATAGCAATAAATGGTTATTCCTGACTAAGGGCCCTATTTGGCTCTTTTGAGTGTCCAAACAGCTTTTGCCACACCTCCAAATCTTGAGTTAAGTCATAAGACCTGGTATACTTAAGACAATCAAAATAGGGCCTAAGTGTCTGTCTCCCCATCTCTTGAACTCATTTAATGCCGTCAAACCAGTTTCATGAGTTAAGAACCAGTAAGACTCCCTAAT
>NC_137818.1:20322443-20337443 GCF_963921795.1 Nannobrachium achirus
TTGGTGGTGATCAACCCCCCCAATCCAACCCTTGATGCTGAGTGCCAAGCAGGGAGGCATCGGGTCCCATTTTTATAGTCTTTGGTATGACCCGGCCAGGGAATTGAACCCCCGACCTCCCAGTCTCAGGGCGGACACTCTAACCACAAGGCCACTGAGCTGGTCAGACAGACAGACAGACAGACAGACAGACAGACAGACAGACAGACAGGATCCCCATTGGTGGTGATCAACCCCCCCAATCCAACCCTTGATGCTGAGTGCCAAGCAGGGAGGCATTGGGTCCCATTTTTATAGTCTTTGGTATGACCCGGCCGGGGAATTGAACCCCCGACCTCCCAGTCTCAGGGCGGACACTCTAACCACAAGGCCACTGAGCTGAATATGTAGGAATATGTAGGATACGTATATATGAATATGTAGGATACGTATTTACTACGACGCTATGGCATATTAGGAGTCAGACATAGTGAGATTGTAAAAATGGCTGTTTCTAGAGAGAGAAAAAATCCCACCTAGAGTGAAGTGAGCGGTGCGATTTAAGAGTTAATTTCCTCAAGCGTCACGCTAGCCAATCTAGGCCTGATGTAACCAGTGTTTTCCCCTCGGTTATTGACCGGACAAGGCCAGATTACAGGAGCATGTTAAGGCAAAATATGCATGGAGTCCATTCAGAAGATGAGTAGTAGATGTCCAGGTTTATTTGGAGGCAATCGGAACAAGTCCATAATACAGCATATGCAACTCAAGTCATAAGCCTTCTCAAGCCCTTTGAAGCTGCCAGATCTTAACAGCTGCATACAGCAGGTAACACAGACATAGTAGGTAACAGTTGGGGGCGGTTGGAGGGCACGATAATTGTGGCTTGCTTACCGGCCCGGTTCTGACTTGTTCCGCCAGTGACCAATATATAGGAAATCACTTCACTATGCTATAGGGATGCACGATTAATCGGGCCATCATATCGGTATTGGCAATATCGGCCATAAAAATGCATTAGCGGTATCAAACCGATATCAAAATAACTGATCGGTTTAGCCGATATTTTGTTTTGTAATACTCACATTTGAATGTGAAGCTGAAAAAGACCTTTGTAGTGATGAAGGCTGAAGATTCAATCAGGGTTCTCTGGGAAACTTTTCAACATGGATTTTTTTAAATAAAAATATAAAATTTAGATATTTTCAGTGTCATATCCGTTGATACCGATTCCGATAAGATATGTGTTGCATTATAATATAATAATGTAATACATATCGCTATCGGAATCGGTATCGACAGATATGAGCCTGTAAAATATCGGATATCGGCCATAATTTCATGATCGTGCGTCTCTACTATGCTACAGTATATCAAGAGTATGTTTACAGCTATAGATCAAACATCCCGATCAGTGAAACTTCCTGAGTTGGTTCATTCAAATGTTTTTTACTGTACATTCCATCACCACTCAAACAGAGGAGGATTCCAACTACAGACCTCTGAGAGACTCCGGTCAGGAGGGCGCGTAGCCTCCTGTTGTGAGCTGGTAGATCGTCTATTTCCGTGGCGTGACAGCCGTCACACTGACAGTGTATAAATACTGTACGCCTCCGGGCGCCAGTTCAGAGCCACCTGTGACCTGTTTCTCAGTGTGTTCTCGGCGTGTCCTCTGTCTGACACTGTGACGCGGCTGTGCCTGCTAAAACAAACACACATGCACTCCTTCTATGAATATACTAGTAAGACTCCCTAATCAGGAGATAAGCGACCGTCAGGTCACATGTATTCACCACTGGCCGTGGAGTGGAGCAGTGGCTTGTAGATCGGCTACTTTTGACTATTTTCCCATATTTTTTTCCCGGCGGTGCAGCGGTCTGTGAGGGTCCGATGGGGGCCCTGGCGGTGGCTGGGCCCCCGGGGACCCCCTGGGTGCCAGCCCGTCTCCCGGTCACTCGGGGGCCAAGTTACGGCCTTTTTAGCGGGCTGCAGTGGCGGGGGTCCTCCACTTTTGGTGGTCGGTGGTCCCCGGGAATTCCCCGTGAGCAGCCCTGTTGGGGTGGTCATTTTTGCACTTTATGGCGGCGGCGCCGGGGAGGCCCTGGGGTTCCCTGGAGCTCCGGGGTCCTGGAGGTTGTGGTTTGGCAGCCAAGGAGTGTGTGTCCAAAGTTTGGCATGGATCGGGGCAACGGTGGCGGAGATATGAGCAGGGCAAAAGACTGACAAGTGTGACAGACTGACGGACGGTGGAGGTTGCGAGGCGTTGTGAGCATGTAGATTTGCTATTTTCACAATTTCTGCCTCTAAACTTTGACAATTTGACAATATTTAATTTTAGAGGTATTAAAAAGTCCTTAAATTGTCACTTTAGAAATGTGCAGATACACCCTGTACACATCCAACTTGATGCTGGTTTGTTTACTGCTGAGTAAGAAAACAATGTTGAATGTGGACCCCCCAAAATAATTTGGGGACCGCCCTGGGGGTCCCGACCCACAGGTTGAGAACCACTGTCTTAAATCATAGAAAGAACCCTGGCGATCACGGTGACTGGAAAACAGTCACGGTAGCATTCTGCAAATGAACCTTATTGACCCTTTTTATTCAGCAGCCATTATAGCTGAACCTTTCAAATGAACGAGGTTGCAAAAGCATTGTATGACTGATGAATAAAGGACCAAGCCAGACTTAACCACTGCCAACCCAGTGATTAAATGTCATCAGTTACTGTACATGCACACCACCCAGAATAATTCCACATAAATCACCTAACCCGTTAAAAGGATCCCTGGCTTATAAGACTTGTATGCCTTTTTAGAGTGCACTGATGCACTCTATAACTACAATTAAACATCTTAAAGCCCTTTGCACACAGGCGCGTTTAACCGCACGGATAAAACGGACAGTTTCATTTTTTTTAAAGAAAACAATGATTCTCTATGACCTCATGCACACCGGCTCCGAATTAGCCGTGCGACGAGTGGCTGCGGCCGTGCGTTTTTTTTCTCGATCGAACCCAGTTCGATTCGTGCGTCTTGTCGCATGCGGTAAAAAAAACTCATCACTTTTTATGACTCCTTTTTGGATCCGCAGCACCGATTCCGCACAGCCTTGCACACCAAATCCAATGCGTTTTATTCATGCAGCAAACGAAAAAAACGCAACTGTCCTGTGTGCAAAGGGCTTAAATATTGTATTTATTTTAGAAAGGGTCCATCTTTCACTCAATAGGGGCCGCTCCCAGCGCAAGTTGACAATGTCATACTGATGTGCCGTTTCAACTCCTCTGTATTTATTGCTCTTTTCCTGAAAATGTCCTGCAAATGCCTTTTTTCCACAGCTTTCTTTCCCTGTTTTTCCTTTCTAATCTTTACGGAGAATGGAGTGTATTTTTGCAGAAATTTGAACGGCGCTCGTTGGGTCGTTCGTGCCGTGCCCGTGGTCGCCTCGTCTTTGTATTCACTTTGTATGTAATCGCGCCGCTCGAACGCATCTTGGCTTAACAGTAAATGTTTATTCAGCGGCAGGCAGTGCTGTGTGCGCACAGTGCATCGCCTCCTTTTCCTCCTCGTCCAACAGTAACACACTAGAATTTGTTGTACAACGTGCTGCATGACGAAAATAGCAGTCGCTATTCCGCGACACGTTGTGAGCTTGTAGAGCTGCCATTTTCTGCACGCGGAAACTTGCAGGATGTGGGATATTTCGAAACGTTTGCCTTCACAATAAAAGGTAATCAGCATTATGACAATGACAGTGGGAAAGGATAACGGCCGGTGGCATTTCACATTGCAAAGGGGTGAAGGGAGAGTATGCAGGGGGCGGTATGTAGATACACGCACATCCCAAAGGGACTGTGACAGCTTCTTAGTTTACACCTGAAGAAGGCCAACGTAGGTCGAAACGTTCTGTATTTTTTCCGCTCAATTAATACATTGATCTGGGGAGCTTTTAGACAGTGTGCAGACCTTTTCTTCTTTTCAGAGTATGAAGGGGGCACATATTTAAAAATTGTGGGAACCTTAATGTTAAATTGGATGAAATCATTTTGACAAATAATAGCTCGCAACGTATTGGAAAAAAGAAGAAAAAAAGGGAAACAAAATCTAAAATAGTTCATTTTTGGAACCATGAACTTTTAGTTCAAAAATCTGAATTTTGAACAATGAATTAAAACAATGGCGAACTGAACTTTGAACCAGTTCATATAGAAAGTGAACTTTCCCAACACTGCATATTCCTCACACTTTGGACGTCTCTAAAGTCCAACTGGCACCACATCAGAGAAGATATCTCTGAGTTGTACTGCCAGACAGACGAATAAACGACAGCTATGCCATTCATTGTTATGTTATCACACACAGTGCCAGCTAAAAAAACAATCATAGCTTATCTCGATGTAGCTCTGGTCCATAGCGTTAGTGGAGTTCTCCCTAACGCTATGTTCCTCTACCTCCGTATTCCTTGGCAAAACCGGAAAACCCCGCCGTCTGGTCCAAAAATAACAAAAACTGTTTCGCCCCTCATCAAACCAAAGGTATCAGTGGACAGTTGAAAGCTTACTCTACTTAGTGGACGAGGTCTGAGCCCCCCACCACACGATTAAAATACATTTCTAGGGCAAAATGAAAAATATTCCACCGGATGGAGACGCTCGTCCTGGTTTTTACGAAACAGCGCTTCCAACGTCGCAGAGTTGAATAACACCCAGTGAGACTAATGCTCTGTGTAATTCGGTCCTCTGACCTGCGCGGCAGTAGTGAGTTGGCACCTTGATGGCGATGACAAATAGTGAAAAACGAGAAGAAATGGAGTCTCCATCCGGTAGAATATTTTTCATTTTGCCCTAGAAATGTATTTTAATCGTGTGGTGGGGGGCTCAGACCTCGTCCACTAAGTAGAGTAAGCTTTCAACTGTCCACTGATACCTTTGGTTTGATGAGGGGCGAAACAGTTTTTGTTATTTTCGGACCAGACGGCGGGGTTTTCCGGTTTTGCCAAGGAATACGGAGGTAGAGGAACATAGCGTTAGGGAGAACTCCACTAACGCTATGGACCAGAGCTAATCTCGATGCAGAGTGAGAGAATCCCAAACCATTGCAGTGAAGTGCGTGTTGCCTACACTGCAAGCATAATAAAGTAAAGTAAAAGGAGAGGGGAAGCTAGAAAGCCAAGGGATAGACAGTAAAAAAAAAAAAAATCATCTTCAGTTGTTAATTTAATTACGTACAAATGGATAAATTAACACAAAGGGTTTTTATTGGGTGGAGTTTAGAATCAGACCAGGACAACACTCAGGGGTTAGATTAGCAAATTGATCCACTTTAATGGAGCATGACAGCGCCGAACCACAGGGCTTTCAGCCTAATGCCTCAGAGAGCTCACGCTGTACACACAAACACACCCTGCGTGTCACAAACACACAGAGACACGCACAGGAATAGAGATGCTTGCACGCACGCATACGCGCACACACACGCACGCGCACACACACAGGCTTATTAAAATAGTTTGCACGGCAAAACACTCCCAAGCCGGCTTACTACATTACTTCCCTTTTTGAAAACTCTTCTTGCCCCTCCTACGATGAATGAAGTATTTTCAGAGTTTGGTGAGAAGTGCTCTCACTACTCACTATCACGGCAAACACACACTACAAGCATGCACGCACACATACACGTACACGTGCGCACACACGCACGCACACACTATGAAGTCAGTCTCTAACCATTTAAAGCTGCTCAAATGGATTTGAGGCAGAACCATGCTGAGGCTGGGTTCGGGGGTGTGTATGCAGATATGATTATCTGTTTAATTTTGCACAAGTCTTTGAAGCTGAGGGCGGAACTCCTCGAGAAAAGTTTAAAAAAAATGTTTGGGTGAGCTCTGGGGGTTTACGCGCGGGGGTGTGAGTGATATTAAATGATTTGCAATTTTTATTCAAGTTATGATTGATTCCATGTGATTATAATGTTATATCTGGGATCATTTCTGCAATGTTATACAGTAGGTACTTTTACAGACTCGGGTGTACCTATATGCTGTGTCTCAAGAACTGAAATAGATAGACATGTATTGGTACCAAAATATCCACAATGCCCAACTTTATATTCAAATGTAATACATTTATGGGTCTTAAAATCAATGCATTTGGAGTTACAAAGGAAAAAACTAATTTTCAGACAGAGATCTTGGATTTCGGGGGCCGCCATCTTTGATTTTCAAGTGGCCCGGTTTCTTAAATCGAAGAGTGGCCTCCAAAGATGATATGTACCAATTTTCAGGCTTGTATCAAGTGAACGATTCTCCCGAAATACTGCTGTTAGCCGCTGTACTATTTTACTCAAGTCAATTTTGAATACCAGACTTAAGGCCCATTCCCACTGGGCCAGATAACAGATACAAAAAAATCTCTTTCTCCAGATATTTTTCCATTCAAGTGGATGGTAGATACAGATAAAAAATATCTGTCACAGATATTTATTTTATCTGTGACAGATATATATATATATATATATATATATATATATATATATATATATATATATATATATTTTTTTTGTATCTGTATTTACCACCCACTACCACCCATCTGTTATCTGGCCCAGTGGGAATGGGCCTTTACTTGTAAGAGTATTCTAGATTGCAGTATTAATACTTTTACTTAAGCAAAACATTTGAGCACTTTTTCCACCACTGTGTGTTTGTGTGTGTGTGTTTGAGAGTGTGTGTGCGTTTGCGTGCGTGTGTGTGCAGGACACAAGCCAGTAGCTAAGAGTGCGTGGGCTCTCTCGCAGCGGCTGTTTTATGGCAGTAATTACTTGGCAGAGATGAGGTGGCGGCCAGTAAAGAGACGGTGCTGTTGTTTCAGCGTTAATGACACCAGGCTACAGGGCTGATGGGGCGCTGATAGGGACCTTCCACCACTACTGTCTGGAGGCGTTAATGCACAGCACTGATAAAGCTACAACACCACCACTATATCGTCGGTGTCGGGTGGAAACCTTGTATGTTCAAGACCTTTCGTTTTAAAAATTAACTAAACAAGTGAAAACAGCTGATCTACAAGCACACAACGCTTCACACCGCGAGGCGTTGTGTGCTTGTAGATCGGCTGTTTTCACTACTTTTGTGCGACGAACTTGTACGATGAAGTAGGGCTTTACTTTGCGAAAGAACATACACATTTGAAACTTGGAGATACGAGGTTTCCACCCTACAACGACGATATGCACCAGTTGATATATACGCTTATGCTAGGGCAGGGATCTTCAACGGTTTTCAGGCCAAGGACCCCTTAACTGAGAGACAGATGAAGCAGGGAGGGACCCCTCTACATATTGTATACATTTTATGCAGATTTCCATCAACTGCACTAATCAGTCTATGTTGGATTCATGAAATGTTTTTTTAGACATTTAGCCACTTCAATCGTCAATATGTAGTAAACTTGACCTTTCACTCTGTACTTGGTCTGCTCTTTTTGACCTCTACACCAAACCTCTTTGCTGAAAACGCTGTGAGGCGTTGAGAGCTTGTAGATCTGCTATTTTTGGCGAAAGTTCTCCTCAGAATAGGGATGTGAGGGTTCAAAGTTTTTAATTGAAAATAATTATTCTATCACAAAGATTTGGAGGACCCCCTGTAGTAATTCTGAGGACCCCCTCGGGGTCCCGGGCCCCCTGTGGAAGACCCCTGTTCTAGGGCATTTCGAACCTTGCCTGCGTTTAAATCCCACTTTGAAGACTCACTTGTACTCCTTGGCGTTCGATGTAGTCAGGGGATATTCTTTTAAAAAAGTACTCTAAATTGGGAATGCCCATACATTTGATTTGATTTGATTTGATTTTTATTTGGATCTCTTTTAGCCCATCGGGCTAATCTTCCAAGAGTCCATAAGAACATAACAAAACATAACATTACATTACAAGACATTACATTATAAAACACAGAAATATAACAGCATGAATTATTAAAACCCATCTACATAAGAACTATGCATGGCAGGGGCGTCCTCCTCCCTGAGCCAGCCATACATCTGGCCGCATACCAATTTACTAAAAAAGCTAAAAACTGAACAAAATAGAAAAGAAAACTAAATAGTAAATGACACAATAGTAATTGTAGCTATGATAGCGCATTCCATAATTTAACTGCCCTAAAGATAAAAGATCGACTTCCCATAACAGTTTTTATTTTAGGTAAAACATAGTGATCTTTATGTCTTGATCTTGTGTTGACCTTGTGTTTATCACGTAAAGATATCAATTTATTTTTTATGCTAACTGGCTTGTTAGATATTTTGATTTTAGAGATTAAAGCAACAGACTGTTGTCTCACACATTCATTTACAGTGGGCCATCCCATTATACTGTGAAGTTGGCTCGTACCTGTTTCGTACCCACATCTTAAAATCATTCTAGCAGCTTTGTTTAGTGAGATTTGCAACCTTTTCATATCTTGCTGATCTGCGTTTCCCCATACTGCACAGCAATAATTTATGTGACTGTAGATTAGACTACGGGATATCACTTTTAAAGTACATTTAGGTAAAAGCTCCGCAATTCGTCCAACCATTCCTGCCATTTTCATTACTTTGTTAGACAGGTCTATAGTATGCGCTGTCCATGAAAGATTATTTTGTATTTTAACTCCTAATAATTTAACCTCTGAAACCTCATGAATTACAACCCCACCACATGATAGATTCCATGGCCCTAACTTCTTCCTCTTTCTGTTTGTGCATATGACCATGTTTTTAGTTTTGCTTGTGTTTAAAACCAATTTGTTGTTTTCAACCCATTTCATAACCTGTTTAAAATCTTTCTCCAGGTATTCATGCAACCGAGTTTGAGACTGAGCTACTGTAGTGATGGTTGTGTCATCTGCAAACATATGTGCATCAGATTCAGTTAATACTAACGGGAGATCATTTGTGTATATAATGTACAGCAAGGGACCAAGACAACTCCCCTGTGGAATACCACAGGTAGTGAAGCGTGGAGAGGAAAATGAACCATTGACGTAAACAGACTGCTTTCTGCCATACAAGTAGGAACTCATCCAATTAATAGAATTTTGACAGAAGCCATAATGACATAATTTTTTCAGTAAAATAGTGTAATCAATCAAATCAAAAGCTGCAGTAAAATCAAGAAGTAAAATGGATACAAGTTTACCCTGATCGAGGGCATTCAGCCAGGTATCGGTCATGTCAATCAAAACGGTTTCAGTTGAATGATTCTTACGGTATGCATGTTGGGCATGTGTTAACAGATTGTTTGTTTCCATATAATTCCATATGTGGTCGCTGACTATCTTCTCCAAGACCTTACTTAAAGAGGAAAGTAAACTGATTGGTCGACTGTTTGGGGCAGTGAAGGCGGATTTTGCATCCTTAGGAATAGGGCAGATTTTTGCATGTTTCCATTCTGTTGGAAACTTGCCTAGTTGCAAAGAGAGATCAAACAAGTACTTTACAGGTCTAGCGATATATAGTGCTGCATATTTCAATAATTTGTTGTCAATGAAGTCGTACCCTGGGGATTTGTTCTCAGGAAGCAACAACAGAGTGTTCTCAATTTGATCTAAGGAAATTTCCGGTAAAACAAAACTACATTCTTTCCCATACATAATCTGACTATCAATATTCCCCACCAGTATTTCATTTGTGGCATTGACCTGCATGTTCGACCTAAGATTGTTCACCTTTAATTCATAATGGTCAGCAAAGTGATTGGCAATATCTATTGGTTTCGTCTTGATCTTTCCATCAACCTCCACACTAACAGGATTTGTGTTATTTGATCTACCCAGTAACCCATTTGCTGTACTCCATATCTGTTTCGAATTATTTTTACATTACTCAAAAGCTGTTTTGTAGTATATGGACTTTTTCTGACGATTCAGTTTTACAACAAAGTTCCTGCATTTCCTATACAACATAAGATCAGAAAGCAAACTTGACCTGGATGCGATAGTTTTTGCCTCGTCTCTCTGAGACATTGCATCCCTCAGTTGTTGATCAATCCAGGGGGATGGTTTTGCTTTGATAGAACTTTTCCTTAAAGGGGCATGATGGTCAACAACCTCAGTTAGCAGCTTAGTAAAACAGTCAACAGCATCATCTAAATCATTCTCAAGGTACACAAGGTCCCATGGAACAACGCCCAAATCTCTCCTGTAATCCTCCAGTTTAAAATGCTTGAAGCTTCGTCTTATAGTCACCCTGGGTGGTCTCTTTGGAACCTTAATATTTTTTGTGATGCTCACTATGTTGTGATCTGTCCAGGATACAGGTATAGATTTAACCTTGGAGCATTTCCCCGGAACATTACAGATTTTGAATACCAGACTTAAGGCCCATTCCCACTGGGCCAGATAACAGATACAAAAAAATCTCTTTCTCCAGATATTTTTCCATTCAAGTGGATGGTAGATACAGATAAAAAATATCTGTCACAGATATTTATTTTATCTGTGACAGATATATATATATATATATATATATATATATATATATATATTTTTTTTTTTTTTGTATCTGTATTTACCACCCACTACCACCCATCTGTTATCTGGCCCAGTGGGAATGGGCCTTTACTTGTAAGAGTATTCTAGATTGCAGTATTAATACTTTTACTTAAGCAAAACATTTGAGCACTTTTTCCACCACTGTGTGTTTGTGTGTGTGTGTTTGAGAGTGTGTGTGCGTTTGCGTGCGTGTGTGTGCAGGACACAAGCCAGTAGCTAAGAGTGCGGCTGAGCTTGAGTCTGACATTGTCCCATTGACAAGAGATTTCAAAGGGGAGGGGATTTGAAATTTGAAATTCCCAATCACAAGAGATCTGGTGGGAGGGGTTGTGTTTGACGTGTGTGTACTCAAAAACATTCCCCCCTCCCCCTCCCCCTCCCCTCTATGACAGGCATCAAACAGGTCGTTGTCTTTGATGCTAACGAGGTGTGCAAAACCCCCTTTGAAGTTCAAAGGGAGCAATTAAGAGCTTTGGCTGAGCTCTCCCTCCCTCCACTGTTACTGTTGATTTTCAAAAGGTAGACCCACCCCCTCCTCCGAGGCTCCGACTCTCATTGGCTTGGTTCTGCCTAAACCAGAGAAACTTTAGCGTCATATGACAACACCAGACCAAGAGAACCAGTCCGCTCAGAGAGTGGGCGGGTCTATATGGGCTGGAGCCAGGCAAGGACATACATACTGTGGACTGAAATACAGGTCGTTGTCAGACCACTGTGTAGGGTGGCTCATGGGTCCCTAATCCCCTAAATACTAACAATAATCTTTTTGTGATCATTCCATGTGTACTGTACACTGACACGCGTTCACGCGCTAGTGCACCCGTTTGATTTGTACTTTGTCCCCTTGAGCAGCAGAACCTCTGAATGGTGGAAAAGTAATGGCTTGCGTAATGATCTGCCGCAGCCACACACAACTCAGGATCAATGCCATAGACCAGTGGTACAGTTGGTCTGTGCAATCTCTCTCTCTCTCTCTCTCTCTCTCTCTTTTCAAAATGTATATAAGGTAGAAGTGGTTAGTGTATGTTTTGTAATAATAGTAAATCTACAAAATAATAGTATGTTAACTAAAGTTTTCAATAAAATGTAGTGGAGTAAAAGTACAATATTTGAATCCGAGATGTAGTGGAGTAGAAGTATTGGAAACTGGAAATCCTCAAGTAAAGTACAGACACCTCAAAATTGTACTTAAGTACATTACTTAAGTAAATGTACTTAGTTACTTTACACCACTGTATTTCAGTCATCTGAAAGTTTATTAGTGGATGTGGACAGGAGGAGCTGGGAATAGAACCCACGGATCATTGGCCAACCTGCTCTACCTCCTGAGCCACATATGTACTGTAACTTATGTGCATTTTTGTTGTATTTGTACTTACTTTGTACTTATTATTTACAATTTACAATACTTTTACTTCTGCTCCACTAGATTGTACTTTGACTCCACTACATGTGTATGTTTATTATCCTGAGAACGAGATGTAGTGAAGGCGACGCAGAATGAGGAATAACATAATGAAAGCACTACTATGAATTCTCAACCTTTGCTTTTAACCACATTGCAGGGCTTTATGGCCCATGTTAAACATATGATTGAATTAAGGTTAAAAACCTACATACAGACAGACAAGATATTCTTGTTAAAGGAGTAGTTCACCCCCAACATGACTTTTTTTCTATTGATTACTCATGCCATGGAGAGTAGAGTTCAATAATATTTTTGGGTTTTTGTCACATTCCTAAGACAAAAATGTGATAACAATAAATTTTCCCCCATTGATTCCGGATGGTGACCCGTTTCGAAACGGGTCACCATCCGGAATCAATGGGGGAAAATTTACTCGAATCAAATTTTTGTCTTAGGAATGTGACAAAAACCAAAAAATATTATTGAACTCTAGTCTCCATGGCATGAGTAATCAATAGAAAAAAAGTCTTTTTGGGGGTGAACTACTCCTTTAACAAGGGAACCTGTTGCGAGGGAGACTAGGCCTAAATCAAACAAAATGTGATGGTGGGCTGTTAACATTCAAAATGGTTGTGCTTTGGTTGTACCTGTTTCCACGCATCTGCATAGGTGACGGGGTGCTTGTATGTGTGTGTGTGTGTATGTTTGCGTGTGTGCGTGCGCACATGTCGGCTTGCACAACACCGGTGGTGGCATTTTGTGATTGTGCTTTTCCGTGGAACAGTGAATAGACGGTAATTATCACCAACTGCACTAAAAATACTGCATCCTCCACACGCTGTAGGGCGGTGGAGACTCTCCTCTATCGCTGTTTGGTTTCATTATAAACTGTTTGTGTGTTTTTTCGGCTACTGGATACATATTTGGCTGGCAGCGGTTTGATAGGAATTCCCCTTATCTGTCCTTTCCAGAGTGCCTTTGCTCCCATGTGAAATTGGCATGGTAATCTGTTAAGGATTTCTTCCTCCCTCTCTCTCTCTCTCTCTCTCTCTCTCTGTCTGTATCTATGTCTCTCTCTCGTCCATACCCACAATGCTCATGTAAATAGGGGGGGCACGGAGCAGTACCCCCTGCTGCCCTCTCTCTGCAGCCAATTAAATCCCTCATTGGAGTCGGGAGACCCAGCAGCCAATCACCGATCCCGATGTTTACTGAAAATGGTGTCCGAGGCAGGATTTGTTTTAGCTTCTCTCTCTCTGTCTCTCTCCTGCCTGCCTGGAGTGTTGCTAGCGTGGTGGAAAAAGTATTCACAATGTTTACTTAAATACAAGTATCAATACTGCAATGTAGATGTACTGTACTCTGTTACAGGCAGAAGTATTGTTTTCAAAATGTACATTTTGAAAAGCAGCATCTCCAAAAGTAAAAGTACTCAATGTGCAGAATGTCCCATTGCACACTTTCAAAATGTATTTAAATCTTTTAAAAATAGCAGGTCTACAAGCTCACAATGTGTGGCAAACAATGTGAGCTCGTAGATTGTCTATTTTCAAATGGCTGAAATGTAAATAGGGGTGAAGTGGTTAATATATGTTTTGCAATAATAATCCAAATTTACCAAGTAACTTGTTTTCAAATAATTGTAGTTGAGTAAAAGTACACTATTTGCATCTGAGAGTAGAAGTAAAAGTACTGAAAATTGGAAATACTTTAGTAAGGGCGTGGTCACACTGCACTTTTATTCTATCTATTCTGCCAATGCATTTCAATGGGAATGGAGCGTTTTTATTTTTTTAAGAAATCCGTGAATGGCAGCAACCCGCTCGATTCCCGACTGAAATGCATTGGCAGAACCTGCCATCATAGGTAGAATAAAAGTGTGCTGTGACCGTGCCCTAAAGGAAAATTACCTCAATATTTTACTATGTACAGTACTTGAGTAAATGTATTTAGTTACTTTACACTACTGGTTACTAGCGCAGAGAAACAACCGGGGAGTATTGTGGGCGGTATACCCCAATATTACCAAAGGTATTACCCTAGGAGTTCAAAACGTTTAATCCCTAACCAAGCACATCAGATTTCAAGTTTGGGTAGTTAAAAATAAAAATAAATAAAAGATCCGATTGGATCAGGAATTCAAGTCCAAATCTCCAAAATGGGTAGTTTGATGCCTTCATCCCACTGGAGGGGTGGATTCATAATGGATTACCAGAGCAAAATGTACCATCCATTTAGACATGTGTTTCAATCAATATATATAAAATGCAAAATGTTATAAATTGAAATAATACCTAATGCCTTTATCAGCCCTATATTGAGCTGATCAGAGCAATGTTCACTGAGTTAGTAGTAGTAGTAGTAGTAGTAGTAGTATAGTAGTAGTAATGCCCCATACTGTATGTGTTTCTTTTTACTTCTCTTTTTTTTCTATAGCTTCTATTTTCTATAGCCTGGGATGGCCAGACTAATATTATATAGATTTTTGTCTGGAATCTCTCTATGGAACCTGCATTTCCAAGGGGCGGATTAAAGAAAAATGCCTCTGGCAGGGGTTGACACTAACCCTAACCCTAACCCTAACCCTTGCCCGTCGGGCAAGTACAGGTCATGTTCTACTTGCCCAAAGGTCATACTCATTTGCCCGAAAAGTAAATCGTCCATTATAAAATGATAGCTAAGATTTTAATTAACGCTCAATTTAACACATATTTCTTTACTTTCTGGGTCTGTGCGATAAAAAAAGTCATACTGTACCTCAATACTTCCAAATCCAAATATCTACATAGCTATGATTGAATATGTCTATGGTTTCAGTGTAGCAACAGTAAAAACAGCACATTATAGGTAAACAGAGCTATTATTTTACATTCCACAGACTAGAAGACAGAGCACTCTGGCCACGTTCAGGTGTTTAGACAGATATCTGGTGTTCTGTTTATAGACGTTTGCGTCCGCTCTCAAATGAGCACTTGTCCGGTCGGGCAACCTGAAAGCAAACTTCACCTGCCCGAAAGTTTTATTTACCTTCCGGGGGCAGGTGGGCAAGCCTTAGTGTCAATCCCTGATGCCTCTGGTAA